>NC_133658.1:77962478-78059061 GCF_037893015.1 Macrotis lagotis | reverse complement strand
ATAATGGATAATCTTTCTATTAAATTGCTGGAATCCCCTTGGTAGAATTTTAATCAAATTTTTTTGTATCAGTATTCTTTTTTTTAAAGATTTTTTTGCAAGGCAAATGGGATTAAGTGGCTTGCCCAAGGCCCCACAGATAGGTAATTATTAAGTGTGTGAGACCAGATTTGAACCCAGGTACTCCTGACTCCAGGGCCGGTGCTTTTTCCACTGCACCACCTAGCCGCCCCTTGTATCAGTATTCTTTAAGAAAATTGGGGTAGCTAGGTTACACAGTGGATCTTAAAGCACTGTCCCTGGAGTCAGGAGGACCCAAATTCAAATCCAGCCTATGTGACTCTGGGTAAATCACTTAATTCCATTGTCTTGCAAAAAACAAAAACAAAAAACAAAAAAAAGAAAAAAAGGAAATTGACCTATACTTTTTTGTTTTTTTTCCTCTTTGATTTAAGTATCAAGACCATATTTGAGTCATAAAAGGAATTTGGTAATACTCTTTCTTTACTGTTGTTTTTCTGTAATTAATATATAGTATGGGCAAGCATCATTTTTAAAATGTTTGGTTGAATTCATTTGTAAACCCATCTTGAAATTTTTTTGCCCCCTTAGGAAGCACATTGATGACTTGTTCAATTTCGTTTTCTAATATAGGGGTATTAAAGTATTCTACTTCCTCTTCTATTAACTTGGGCAATTTATATTTTTTGCTATCTATTCATTTATATTTACAGTTTTATTGATGTATAGTTGTTAGTTTGGTTGGCACTCCTAGTACTTTCTTTAATTAAATGTTCATTGTTTATACATTCATCCTTTTTAATTTTGATATTGATATTTTGGTTTTATCCTTTTTCTTTTTAAAATGTTAACTAGGGACAGCTAGGTGGCATAGGGGATATAGCACCAGCCCTGGAGTCAGGAGGATCTGAGTTCAAATTCGGCCTCAGAAACATAATACTTACCTAGGCAAGTCAATTAACCCCATTGTTTTGCAAAAACCCAAAATACATAAATAAAATGTTAGACAATGGCTTATCTATTTTATTGGTTTTTTTTTATATTAAACCACCTTTTTATTCAATGCTCTCTATTTTCAATTATATTTACATCTTCTTTGATATTTAGGATTTTTTAATTGGATGTTTAATTAGGGATTTATAATTTGTTCTTTTTCTAGTTACTTTAGTTGAATGTCCTATTTTTTAAGCTGCTCTTTCTCTCTTTAATGATGTCAAGTTTTTCCCTCAATCACTGTTTTGATTGTATCCCATAAATTTTGATAAGTTATCTAATTATGGTCATTAATTTTCATGATTTTTTCTATAATTTGTTGTTTGATTCACTCCCTTAGATTTAGATTATTTAGTTTTCAATTAACTTTTAATGTATTCTTCAGAGGCATTTTATTCAATATATTTTTATTACATTATTGTCCACAAAGGGTACATTCAATGTATATTCTTCTCTGAAGTTGTTTGTAAGGTTTTTATGCCTAAAATATGCTCAATTTTTGTGAAGGTGCCATATAGAGCTGAGAAACAAGTATCCTACTTTATATTCACTTTCAATCTATCATATTCAACTTTTCTAAAGGATTATTAATCTCCTGTTTATTTTATGTTTAGATTCATCTAAGTCTGAAGGGAGTGAACTTAAGTCCTCTACCAATATGGTTTTATTACTTATTTCTAACTTCTCCTTGAAGAAGTGGATGTTATGTCAATTAGTGTATATGTGTTCATTGTTATTATTAATTCATTATCTGTTTTTTGGATTTGTCAAAATATTGTTCTCTTACCTATCTTTTTTAATGTAGTCTATTTTTGCTTTTGTTTTTGCTTAGATCATTCTTCCTGAAGCATAATAGATTATTCTCCAGCTCCTTATTTTAATGCTTTTTTTTTGGTTTAAAGTGTATCTCTTATAAAACATATTTTTGTGACCTAGTTCTTAATCTATTTTGTTATCCTCTTCCATTATGTGGAGGGAATTAAATTCATTTACATTGACAGCTATAGTTATTGCCTGCATGTTTCCCTGTCCTATTCTCTTCTTTTGATCCTTCTCTCTCTCTCTCTCTCTCTCTCTCTCTCTCTCTTGTTTTTTTTTTTATGTTTTTGCAAGGTAAATGGGGTTAAGTGGCTTGCCCAAGGCCACACAGCTAGGTATTTATTAAATGTCTGAGACCAGATTTGAACCCAAGTACTCCTGACTCCAAGGCAGGTGCTTTATCCACTGCACCACCTAGCCACCCTGATCCTTATCTTTTTCAATGTCTCCTCCTACTCCCTGTTGGTGAAGATGAATTCTTGCATACAACTCTGTACATATATATGTGTGTGTGTGTGTGTGTGTGTGTATACACAAACATTCACAAACATACACATAGGTGTGTGTGTATCTATTCCCTTTTGAATCAGTACAGATAAGAGTGATGTTCAAGCACTGTCAGTTCCCCCATTCTTAATCCCCCCCCTTCCTCTTTCTTCTTCTCCCAGTATGTCCTTTTGTCACTTTTTTATTCTTCTTTTAAGATCACCTGGATATCTTAATGAACTTATGGTCATTTCTCTCTAAGCAAACTCCTTCTAACTTCCCTAATTATTCCAAAGTTTTTAGGCATTACCTATTATATTCCAAGACAAAATTGTAACCAGCTTAACATTCTTAAGTATCTTTTGTTGTTTAACTCATGTTTATCTTTTTTGAAAACAAAAGTTTTATTTTCCCCAATTACATACAAAAACAATTTTAAGCATAAATTTTGGACTCCAAATTCTATCTTTCCCTTTCTCCTATCCTCCTTCTCTGAGACAGAAAGCAATCTGATATATATGCAATCATGTAAAACTTATTTCCATACTAATTATTTTGTGGAAGTAAAATCAAGCCAGAAAACAAAATAAAGAAGGAAAGTGAAAAATAATATGCTTCAATTTGCATACAGCATCCATCAGTTCTTTCGCTGGAGGTAGTGTTATCATCCTATATACTTTGGATGGTATTGGTTCATTGTCTTGATCAGAGGAACTAAATTAATTATCATATAACACTTTTGTAAGCATGTACTATGTTATCCTGATTCAGTTCACTTCATTCTTTTTTTGTTTTGTTTTGTTTATTGCAAGGCAATAGGGTTAAGTGACTTACCCAAGGTCACACAGCTAAATATTAAGTGCCTGAGGCTAGATTTGACCTCAGGTCCCACTGACTCCAGGGCTAGTGTTCTATCTACTGTAATGCCTTGCTGCCTCTCAGCTCACTTCATTCTGCATCAGTTTGTGTATGTTATTTCCAAGTGTTTTTTTTTCCTGAATTCAGGCTGTTCTTAATTTTTTTTAGAGCATCATGTTGCATGTCAAATTTTCCACCCAGTCACTTAGTCTTCATCAGAATTGCTAGAAAATATTTCATTGACTATTCAACTTTTCACTTGTAGGATTATATTTATTTCATTTGTTTATGAAATTTTTAGTTTGTAATACAAATCCTTCTATTGTCTGTAAAGTCATATTGCAAGTGTGTTGTTCCTTTATAGTGGTAGCTACTAAATCTTCAGTAGCCCTGATTTTGTCGCTAAGGTATTTAATTATTTTTGACTTTTTTCAATATTTTCTATGGATTTTGAATATTTTACTCATGGAATTGCCATTTTGGTTCTTTCAGGAGATGATTCATTCTAATTCTACTTTGGTTTCTGGTTTTAAGTTATCTGAGAAGTTTTCCTATAAAATTTATTGAAATATGATTCCTGGATTCCTTTATTGGTTGCGGCTTTTGGGTAGCATAATAGTTTTTGAATTATTTCTGTTTGATCTGCTTTCCAGGTCAGTTGTTCTTCCTGTGAGGTATTTAACATTGTCTTCTATTTCATCAGTCTTTTTACTTTGTAAAAATATTTGATTTTTTTTTCTTGATGTGTCATGGAGTCATTAACAAATTCTAACTTTTAAAGTTTTTTTCATTTAAATTTTGAAGTATTTTTAACATTCGACCAATTCAGATTTTAGAGTTATTTTTTTCAGAATTTTTGCTGCCTTTTTTTGCCAAACTATTAATTCTCTTTCCTTATGTTTCTGTATAACTATCATTTCTTTAAAACATTTTTTATATCTCATTTGAGTTTTAAAAGAATGTTTTGCACTTTATATCTATTTAGTTCTTCTAAGAATTCATGTTGAACTTTCATTTTTTTTATCTGCATTTTTCTTTGAGTCTTTTCTTATAGATATTTTTAAGTCATTTCATCTGAATTTTTGTCATGAGCTTCTGTCACCATGGAAACTTCATGTTGTTTGACTTATTTTGTTGTTCATTTTTTTTCGGTCCTGTTCCTTGATTTTGCACCTTATGTTAGACTTTGACTTTGCTTACCTTTAGGGGGAGGGTGTCTGTACTGGGATTTTTCTTTTATGTCCTTCTGTTGCTGTCAGAGCTTTCAAAAGCATAAGTTTTTGTGCTTCCAATGTTGTGTGATCTGGGGAGAGGCCTGGTTACTTACTTCCTGGACAGTGATCTGGTACTTACACAAAAGTCTCCCCTGCTCCCTTATTGCAAACACTACTCTCTGTTCTAGAAGGGAAACAAAGAACTGGACAATAGACATCAAAGCTGCCAAATAGCACCAAGTCCTAGTGTAAATACAGGGATCGACTGGTATTTAGTTTTGAAAATTCAAATCACTAACTATTCCTGAAACCATAGTTTACAGTCAACGACTCTTCCATAACACTACTTGACAGCCCCCACCCCAGAATCTAAAGAGCTCTCTTTCTCTATTCCCAAGTGTCCCTGGACAATGACAGACTCTGTTTTTGTTGTTGTTGGTGGTTTTCTCACTCAGGATCCATTTTGATGTTTGAATGTTTTTAATAATATATTTTTTCTCCAATCACAGAAAAACTAATTAAAAGAATTTTTCCTTCCAAGGTCTATCATTTTCTCCTCTTCTCCCTTCTCTGAGAAAGAAAACAATTTAGTTAAACATCATATGTATATATACATATATATATATGTATATATACATATATATATACATCAAGTACAATCATATAAAATGTTTCATATTAGTAATTTTCTGCAAGACAAACAATATAAAGGGCAGAAAGAAAGAGAAAGAGAAAGGGGAAGAAAGAAAGAAAGAAAAAGACAGAAAGAAAGAAAGAAAGAAAGAAAGAAAGAAAGGAAGGAAGGAAGGAAGGAAGGAAGGAAGGAAGGAAGGAAGGAAGGAAGGAAGGAAGAAAGAAGAGACAATAGGCATCTGTCTGTTTTCAAACAACATCTGTTCTTTCTCTGGAGGTGGATGGAGGCTTTTAACATGAGTCTTTTGGAATTTAGATAATTGGGTTGCTGAGAATAATTAAGTCATTCACAGGTTTTCAAGGTACAATATTGCTGCTACTGTGTACAGTGTTCTCCTAGTTTTGCACACTTTATTCTGTTTCAGTTCATGTAAATCTGCCCATGGTTTTTCTGAAATCATTCTGTTGTCATTTTTATAGCCAATAATATTTTATTACAATAATATACTTCTTCAACCCTTCCCCAATTTATAAATATCCCATTAATTTTTAATTCTTAACCACCCAAAAAGAGCAACTATAAAGATATTTTATATACAATTATGTTTCTTTGGAAGATATTATTTCTTTGGGATATACACCTAACAGTAGTATTGCTGGATCAATGGCTATTTAAAATTTTATAACCCTTAAGCATAGTTCCAAATTGCTGTCCAGAAAGGTTGAATCAGTTCACATTTCTACCAATTTTTGCCTTCCAAGTTTTATCCTTTTCTCCTCTTCTCCCTGCTCTAAGAAAGAAAACAATTTAGTTAAACATCATATGTATATATATATATATTATATAGATAGATAGATAGATATAGATATAGATATAGTACAATCATATAAAATGTTTCATATTAATTTTCTGCATTAGTGTCCTAATTTTCCCACATGCCCCACCATTTATCATTTTCCTTTTTTATCATGTCAGCCAATGTAATAGGCGTGAGGTAGCACTTTAGGATTGTTTTAATCTGCATTTCTCTAATCATTAGTGACTTAGAGCATTTTAGATCATTTTGATTTCTTTTTCTGTCTTTTTTTTTTTTATTTAGGTTTTTGCAAGGCAAGGGAGTTAAGTGGCTTCCCCAAGGCCACACAACTAGGTAATTATTAAGTGTCTGAGATCAGATTTGAACTCAGGTACTCCTAACTCCAGGGTTGGTGCTCTATCCATTGAGCCACCTAGCTGCCCCTGATTCCTTTTTCTGAAAAATATTTCTTCATATCCTTTGACTATTTATCAGTTGGGGAGTGACTTACACTCTTATGACTTTGACTCATTTCTCTATATATTTGAAAAATGAGTTGTCATGGTTTTTAAGTTGTTGAAGATGGAGTGTTGGGAAAGCTTGGCAAAAATGCTGGCTTTACTTTATCATCTTGCCTTCACAAAAGATTTGATTAATATTCTTTTAATATCCTAATGAAAAAGATTGAGAAATTTCAGTTGAGTGATAGTGCAGTAACATGGATATATAAATGCCTGAATGATTAGAGTCAAAGACTGGTGAATAATTGGTCATTGTCAATAGCACAGAGTTCAGAGGGATAGGTAAATACTTTAGATGATGAAATTTAGATGGTAAAATGATATTTAGCAGATTTGACCAATGGTTCAAATCTTTTAAAATTTTTTGGTGATGAATGAAGTATCTCATATTTTGGTTAAAAAATAGTCATTACCTAATGTAGTCACCAATAGGAGCAACCCTGTCCATAATATTGGGGGGAAAAAATCACCTCCTGCCCTGTGCCACCCAAGTATGCATAATCCTTGTTCCCAGTTCTTGCCCTAGATAACTTCATGACTATGATTGATAACCTTTAGAGGTCCATTTGGCATTCTGGGAATGGTAAATAAGAACTCTGTCTCTCTTTTTTGGATTTTGTTGAAGAGTGAGGACACACAGATTGAGGGAAGAATGTATATGTTTCAGAGGAGGTAGACTAGGCATCTCTATCAGAACTCCCCAACCTATCAGAACCTTTCTCCATGAGGGACTTTCATTCTTATCAAGAGGAAGCAGGAGGCTACAATGCTGAAGTAGAAAGATTTCATCTAGGGGATATGATCAGGTTCCATCTGATTTCTGATTGCTCTGTTATTTTGAGGAGAAGGGATGAACATAATTCTTTGCATTTTATCTCCTCCATTAGATAGTGCTCTTCTTAAGAACTTTTGGGGGGTTTTGTTATTTTTAATTTCTTTCTTTTGTTTTTTTTTTTCCTTTCTTTTTATCCTCAGTACTTATAATAGTTTCTAACCCCAAATAGGTAGTCAGCATATACTAGTTGACTAATTATGCACATGATTAAGGTTTAAATGAAATGAACTAGATCTAAATTATGATAGTGATTACTTTTTTTCTATGGGAACATCACTGGCCTTCTTTGTGAGAATTAGTTTCTTTAACCATAAAATGGTGATGATAATTTACTGCTTATGTCACAGAATTGTAAGAGAACTGCTTCAAGAATCTTAAAGTTACATAAATTCAAATTTACAAATAATATTAGTGAGAGATACATCCTTTAGTAATGGCTAGAGAGCTCTCTAGAATAAAGATTTGGGTTCAAGCTCTGTCTTTGAAACATTCTGTAAGTTTTTAGATGATAATCAGAGCTTTATCATTTTAAAGAAGTTCCACAAGTAGGCTCCTAACACTGATGAAATTATAGTCTAGATCCTGCAACAGGAAAAAAAAAACCAATTGAATAGTCCAGTAATGTCCATAGTTTAACATAACTTGTTTAAAAGTGAATTTTATTTTATTTTTTAGATGACTGAGGTAAAAGAAAATCTTAGTAAAAACCAGTGCTGGCATGTAGTAACTGCCTGAAAAATATTTGCTAACTTGATTTGAAAAGTCAAGTATTTCTTTTCTTTTGTCTTGAATTATCTAAAAATGAACAATTGCATTTATTGAATTTACAATAGGATTGTTCCTGTCCTGAGTTCACTGTCTCTATGTAAACAGTCTGAGATTCGCAGCTTAATTCAAGAAATGGTTAGCAAATATCTCTCTAAAGTCATTTGAAGAAAAAATAATACATTCTATAGTAATAGAATATACACTATTTTCTTTTTCAAATATTAATTTTATTTGATTCCAAATTAATAGGGACAGTTTGTTAAAGTGTTTTTGATTATTGGTCAATGTAAGCTTTTACTCATATCCCACCCCTAGGAAAATATTTTGTATAATAATTTAATCCTTAGCCCTACAGTCCTTTGGTGAGATTAGAAGAAACAAAGATATCAGCAAAAAAGTAATGATAACTCTGTGAACTTCTAAAAGAATAATTACAAAGAAAATAATCCTCCACTTAAATGCATATATTTTTTGTGAGTTTGTAATATTTCTACTAATATGAACAAACCCACTGAACTCTGGGTAAGATAAAAATGTATTTTAAAGTTCTTTAAACTTTGGTTGTTTTTTTAAATCTTAAATGAAATGTTTAACTCTCTTTAGATGCGTGACACCATCCATCACAATTTTATAGTTAGACACATAATAATGTATAATCTCAGCTTGCTGTCCACTTGTAAAAATGGGAATAGACTTCAAGAAATAAGCAATTTCCCAACAGAAAATTGGAAATTCTGCCAACCAATTCTAGGTGACCTGCCATCAATCAGTGTTAAATTCTCTAGAGCTATTGCTGAAGGGTATTGCTATTAGTAAAGGGCTTCACCTGGTGTCTAATGGTATATAACAAACACATTGAAGAGCTATAGGAGCTCTAAGAAGCTATAATTGTTAACTTTCAGTAGAAATTTTGCCTGGCAATTGAAAAATAAAGAGAGTTTTTTTTACAACCACCATGCCATCTACAATTATTAAAACATCTGTGGTTTATTTTTTTTTGAGAAATTTGTCAAATGGTTATGCCTTGCAGTTAAATTAAATTAGCTGACAAAATATTTTTTATTATTTTAAAACTGTTTAATGTAGGTATTCAGAATTATGTGCCATTATTTGGAGTTTGTACTAATATGACAATTATTTCTGGTTCTGAAGTTAAATAATAAGTTCATATTTGCCATAAAACTCCCTGTACAATATTACTAAGTAATTATGATTAATGTCTGGAATGTAATGTTCCATGGTTCTAAGTTCCTTATTTGCTTGAGAGAGTACATTAGGAATTCAGTAAAAAAAAATGTAGATTCTCAGTATCTCTGAAAAGGTAGTAATGAGGGTATTTTAATGTTAGTGAATATGTTTCAGAAAAGAAGGCAGGACTATGGAGAACCCAGGTCAAATAGATCAATTATGATGGATTTTGGATACCAAAAGACAGAGATAGGAAAATTGATTTGCTCATTGTTGTCACAAATGGAAACCACATTGAGATAAAGATCTAATTACAAAGCAGACATGACATTTCCCCAACTCGCAAAAACATAGCAAATGATTTTACCATGAATCTTTAGAGATGTCTAGTATAGTGCTGGTCCATGTGAAAATAAAGATTATGCTTGATTTATTTCAAAGATTTTTAGTCCTATCAGAGCATGGATTCTAGATTCCAAAATGGGGGTTTGGGGTGATTATCTGGCACCCTACTTCTCAAGGTGACTCATAATGACTTAAATATGGTTGATCAGAGAATAATTATCAATAGGGCAAAAGCTTGTGGTTTGAATTCCCCAAAAGATGGAAATTGAAACAGATGTTAATTAAAATTTTCCTCTAGACTTGATTCTTAAGAGAATTTGATTAGTGAAACAAAATGAAAAAAGAATGAATCATAGTCATGTCATAGATTTGGTGAAAGAAGCTTTTAAATAGATGTACATTTTATTAATTTAATTTATTAATAAAATAATTAATTTAATTAATATATTTTGGTTTTGTGATACCTATATTTCCCAATTAATTTCTCATTCCTCTCCTGGAAAATATTCATTTTCTGAAAAAACTTTGAATCTATTATTTCATCATTTTTCCAAATTCAAAATTATCTACTTCTGCAAATAAGTTGGTGGAAGTGCACTTTGAGATTTTCTCTTTGGGACCAGGCTTAGTCATTATCATCTAAAGCATTTATTTTTTGATTCTTTAATATTCCTCCTATTTATGATGCTATAGTCTTTAAGTATACTGTATTTCTGGATCAGTTAATTTCACTTTGAATCAGTTAGTAAAAATCTTCCCCTGCTTTTCTGTGTTTAAAATATACCCAGTTTCCAACACAGCAGTAATATTGCATTATATAGATATGCATCAAATATTTTATAGCTATCTTTTTTTTTGTTTTGTTTTTGCAAGGCAGTGGGGTTAAGTGACTTGGCCCAAAGTCATACAGCTAGGTAATTATTATGTGTCTGAGGCCAAATTTGAAGTCAGGTCCTCCTGACTCCAAGGCCAGTGCTCTATCCATTGCACTACAGCTGCTCCTGGCAGCTACCTTTTCAACCACCATTTCTCTTAGTGACCTGGTTCTTCATAGAAATACTGCTACTTGTTCCTTCAGAGTCTAGGAGTTGTTAGAAGATTGTTATTCTGATGCTTTGTCTCTCCACCATTGTGCTTCCTCGCAGGATTATCTGAAGCTATATAATTGCCCTTTGTAGATGTAGGTTATTTACTAATGTTATATGCTAAGAAAAGTTGGTACCAAAAATCCCTATCAATCCCCAAAATGTTTGTGACATGTTTGCTGGCAAGTACACATTGAGACAGAAGGAGTGTTGAAACTTAAAGCCTACATTGAAAAAGTGGTAACTAAGGTATCCTGTTTGTTAGAAGTTTATTTTCCTCTTCAGGATGGCATCATGACCCTTCATCTATCCATGTTGTAGCTTCTGGTAGAGTCTTGAAGTTGTCTTCCTCGATATGTCTTGTTTATCTAAAACCGTCAATGATGACAGCTATTCTGGAATCTCAAATGAGAAGCCTGAAGTTCACAAGGTAGGTCTAGTCAAGGGGTAGAGGAAGAGAGGAAACCATGACAGGCTGAGGTTGAGAGCAATGATCTTACTCTCCCTAAGTGATTCTTTCTAAGGGGCTTGCCTGGAATTATTTTTCTTCCTTACTACTAGACTTTTTGAAATGTCAATTCTAAACTATAGAGATCATGACCAAATGTCTCAATCAGTCTAAATATATCTATATATGGCACAATCTAACTTTATCTAGTGGTTTTCAAGGACTTTTAAATTGATCAAGGACTTCTCAGAACTAGTCTGAAGTTATGATTGATTTATTTAATAGACATTGTTCACACAGTTCAAATTTCTGCTCTCATTTGACAAAGATATCAGGGCATAATATTTTGCAAATTAATTTAAATTGGATGGGGGCAATTGGTTGATTCAGCTTACATTCACTCTTATGTAACTGTTCTCTATTTGGTTTCTACTTCTTTGTAGTACATAAAGAGCTACTCGATATATTTTGATATTTGTGAGTCTTTTTTATCATTGATTTTTTTGGAAAATATTTATAAGCAGAGAAATTTCCAGAGTATGGACATTTTAATAATTCTCTTAACATTATTAGAATTTTATTTCTAAAATGTTTTCACCAATTCAAAGCTCTGCCAACAGTTCCTTTAGTTTGCTTCTCTTCCAAAACTGCTCCATTATTATTTCTGTTTTTTTCTTTTTATCATATTAAAGTTTTCTG
The DNA here is from genome assembly GCF_037893015.1 of Macrotis lagotis. NCBI lineage: Eukaryota > Metazoa > Chordata > Mammalia > Peramelemorphia > Peramelidae > Macrotis > Macrotis lagotis. The sequence continues at coordinate 78,047,351 of NC_133658.1, read as the reverse complement.
AGTATGAAATAAAACTCATGGTTTATTGGATTTTCTTTATTATTAATAAATTGAAGCATTTAACACAGTGTCTCATGTATTCAAAAAGTGCTTGTTTGGCTTTAGTTGAAGGAACAATTGTGGTAAATAAGTCTGAATTTTTTTCTTTAAAATCATTTTTACTGGCATTAAGGGGGTAGATCCAAGATGGAAGAGTAGAGAAGCATTAAGCTGACCTCTGTCCAATTTCTCTCCAAAGAACTCTAAATGCCTCAAACATAATTCTGAGGTAACAGAATCAACAAAAAGTTGAATGAAGTATCCAAAGACAATGTTGGAGATCAGAAGGAAAGGTCTGTCTTACTACGTTGGTGATGGGTCCTGGATACACAAAGTAGGTAGCACAAGTCTTGCCTTAAAAAGACTACATTGGTGGCAACAGCAGCTTCAGGATCTCTTAGTCCTTAGAAGGTGGGAAGTAAAACAACTGATATGAAGGGAACTTCAGGGGATTATTTGCTGATGTTAGAATCAGGACCCCTATTGAACTGCTCATATGTACTTCCAAGTCATAGTATTGAAATAAAAGAATGGTAGTACTCATGGTCATATTGTGTATGCTTCATTCATGAAGACAACCATGACATTAGGGAGATGATGCCATGACAAGCAGATGAATTGGATTTGAATGAGGGGATATGTGCTAAGTCACTGACTACCTTTTCCTCCAGAGCCATCTGAGGTTCAGTGGCAGGATAATTGGAGATGTCCCAGGACACAAGGCAATCAGGGTTAAGTGACTTGCCCAAGACCACACAGCTAGTATGTGACAAGTGTTTGAGACTGGATTCAAACTCCCATTCTCCTGACTGCAAGGCCAGTGCTCTGTCCACTGCTCCATCTAACTGCCCTTACTGGCCATAGTGGAACAGGACCCCAGGTCATAGTTCCAGGGTGGAAAAGGGTGTTTGTGGTTATTCATGGGCCATTATGCCCACTGTTCTAAATTCCAAGTTGAACAAACACTAGAAATTGTGACTGTAGGTCACAGCTCCAGGGCCAAGAGTCATTACTAGTAGACTGGGCAATGATTGATGGGGTTTTTTTTCACTATGGCAATCCATTCTTTATTTAAAAGAAAAAAATGGAAAAATAAATATTACATGAAAGGAGCTTGGAAAATAAAAAAGGCTTCTGTATTTGTAAGATATTATTCAAGGAGCAAGCATACTATAGTCTGCTTAAGAGTATAGCCTCTGTTTACGAATTTGAGCTATACTTAAATAGTGTCGTGGAAAAGGGACTCATCAGATATATGGAAGAGCTACATTTTCTTCAAATGAGCTTTTATTGAAGCATTTTGTTTTTTACATCATCATAGTTTTCCCCAGTATTACTTCTCTCACTCACTTCCAGAGAATCATTGCAAATAGCAAATAATATTTTAAAACCAATAATATGAAATGGAAGAGGAAAATAACTGTAATAGGTCAATGTAGCTAAAAGCCAAAATATGGGTAATACACAACACTTATAAATCTCACATATTTTTCAAAGGATGGTAATGGGAGTATTTACTCATATCTTTTCTTTTGAGTCATGCTTCTTTTTAAGTTGGTGATATGTACTTTTAATATATTTTTATCTGAGTGGTGAGATCCATTTTCATGATCCAGTTTTTTAAAGTTATATACTTTCTTAGTGTTTAGCTCTCAGATACTTAATAAGATCAAAGAATTAAGGCTAGGAGTCATCTTATAAGTCATATACTCTAACCCCCACATTTTACCCATGGGAGTACTGAGGCCCAAAGAACTGTAGTGTCTTGTCCAATAGGACTCAGATTGTGATAGTCTAAAGCAAAATCTTCTGCCATCACAATCATCAATCTTACTTTTGTACTGTGCTGAATCCTGAACAAGGTCTGGATAAAGGTTATTTAAATGGGACTGGAGAGTTAGAACTAATTCTAGAGTCTATAAGGATTTGAAAGTTATAATAGAGATTGTAGCATGGTCCTTCTCTTTAAGACCTAGCTACAAGAACGAAGGTCATCTCTACCCCTCACATCTTAAAACCTGAGAAACATGTTAAAGACAAAAAAGGAAGCCCTTCTTTATGTAGCTCTAGCAAATATATAGAATTCATTGACTTAAAAGGTGCTACAGGTTTGAACACAGAAATTATTTAGATAAAAGTTGAGATAAATTGCTAGCTTTAAACAATTTATTATGGATTATATTAAGAAAATGTCAGGATGTTTTGGGATCCCTCTGTTCCCCTAAAGAGACATCATCTATAGTTACATAGACCATATATTTGACTCAGAATGTCATTTCTTAGGTTTTGATGAGAACTTTACTGCACAATTCCTTGTCTTAATGGGATAATTCATCAACTTTTAAATGTTAGTTTTAAAAACCTTTTCTGTTTTTGATTTTATAACTTACATAGTGAATATAATTAGGCTGATGGGTACTATCACTTATGATTTTTCTTGAAAAATGCACAAAAATGTTTCATAAAGCTATATGATAGTATATATAATTAGAGAGTATGCCAGTCAATAAACATTTATTAAGAATTCAAATGTGCAAGATGATGGGATTAGCATATTATAAAAATGAGGAATAATATATACATCTCTAATGAGGACATGCCATGTTGGCTGGTCCTGTGCCAGTGTCTCCCATGCAGCACAACCATTTCCAAAATTCTTAAGAGAGACCTTCAGTGTGACTTGATATTGCTTCTTCTGAACCCCTTGTGAGTGCTTGCCCTGTGTGGGTTCTACATAAAATAGTCTTTTTGGCAAGAAGTACTTCTGATATTCTAATGTGTCCAGCCTATTGAAGCCCATCTTTTAAAGGGTACAGGTAGAGGAATAATCCTTTAAAGGATAAAGACATATCCCAGAGGATGAAAGGAGATGGAAAGGAAATAAAGTGACTTCTGGAGAAAAAGACAAAAGCAAAAATATACAATTAGAAAAAGAAGATTAAGAACACTTTAGCAGAGAATGAGCTAATGAGGAAAATTTCATATCTATCTATCTATCTACCTACCTATCTATCTATAGCTATTTTTAAAATATATTTATTTTATAACATAGAGAGGTGGCATAGCCTTGTAAATAAAGCGTTAACCTTAAATTAGAAGTCCTGAATTTGAGTATTTCCTCTGACACTTTCAGTGGAATGACCTTTGAAAAGTCATGAGTGCTCTCAGCAACATTTTAAAACCTTTACATTTCAGAGCATGTGCCAATCTGTATTAGCAAAGGAAGTTTTTCCATTCAGGACTGTACCAATGAAATCACAGCTCTAGTTTTCTATCTCTATATTGGGGTTGGGGGCGAGGAGGGGAAAGTATATAAATGAAGGATAGGATAACTACTTGGGGGTAGTTTGAATGATTATGAGAAAAGATCAAATTTTTTCTTCAGTTTTCTTTGTCAAGAAAAATGATTTTCAGTTTGGTAAAAAGAGAGAACACAAATGGGAAATATGAAGTAGAAACTGATGACGAGTAGTAACAATAAAAGTACCTGGTTGTCCATGATTAACTTAAGTCTCTCAAAGTCAGATAAAAAATATCAAAGGATAGTAAACAAAATTGGTAATGTTATAGCTGAAGTCCTGTCAATGATCTGTGAAAGATCATGGAACAAGGAAGACTGGCTATAGGGCCATGGAAGTGTTTATGTTTCTAAAAAGGGAAGGGAATGAGTCTTGCAAAATATAGGCTAAGGAGACTGAATTCAATTCAATTTTGGCAAAATTGTACAGTATGCTATTCTAAGGGATGGTTAGTTACAATTTCACAAGAACATAGAAAATGCTCAATGGATTGAATGATAGATCCATTTTTGGCCACAAAACATAAACAAAGGTTTTGCTAAATTAGCCTATTGGATTGATCAATATGCACATGTATATATGAATATTAATATGTTCAAAAATAAAATGACTCTAAACACATCAAAATAAAAATGATTTTATAGTTATATGATCTTTTACTATTCTTTCATCAATGATAGCAGTTTCATCCAGGTTACTTAAAAAATGTCCTAAGACAACTAAAATCATATTCAGAAGACTTTATACTTACATATGTGTATGCAAATATTTCTAAATTTTTATCCATATTTCTGCCTCTACCGTTATTTATGTTGACCCTTTAACAAACTTCTGTATCCATATCTGTATCCACATCAATACCTTCATTTATGCTGATACCTATATCTTTATTTTTCTTTCTATTTGAACCCAACTTGTACTTTCAATGGTGTTGGGAACTCACTTTAACAAAGCAGTTTGGAACATATAATGGAATTTATAGTCCTAGGAAATTGTCTGGGAGTAATGAAAAGTGAAGGTCTTTGTCTAGCCAGTATGTATCAGGGGAACTCAGCCTTCCCGATTCTTAGACCATGCCACCTCTCTAAAAGAGACAAATTTTACTTAAATTTAGCTGTGCATTTGACAAAGTATCTTGTGTGAGTCTTATTTAACAGATAGACACTTGTGATTTATATTATAGTATGATCATGTAGATTTAGAACTTATTAAAAGGTTAGTTCAATAAAGTGGTTATTAAATAGTGTCATAACAACTTAGAAAGAGGCTCCCTATTAAATTGGGGTATCTTTACCCCTATGTCTAACAATTTTTGTCAATTTAAAATTATTTTATTATTTTTTATGATATAGTTATAAATAATATTTTTTATGAAAGTTTTAGCTAAAGGGGAACAAGGAGATATAATTAACATATGACTTGAGAGGTAAAATTGAAAATATTTTGATAGATCTGACTAAATTTGAAAAGAATAACTTTTATAAGGATGTCACTCTGCATTTCAACAACTTCAAAAGTAAAAAATAGGGAAAGGATGACTAGAAAGTAATTTATTTGAAAATGACATGGCAGCTTTAGTGACTGAAAGCTTAGTGAGTCTTGAGTTCTATATGGCAACCAAAACAGTTAATAGGACATAATTTAATTCTCTATGATTCTGGGCTGGTTTGACAAAAAAAAATCTTATCTATTTAGTTTTGAAAGTTCTACCTTTTAGAAAGGCTAATACTTAATTTGAGAGTATTCAGAGGTGAGAAAAAAGGACAGTGAAAACCTTTGAGATTATGCTATTTGTGGATCAGTTGAAGAAACTGGAATTGTTTTTCTTGGTAAAAAGAAGAGAATCTGTGAAGTAGAATTGAGGATGGAAGTTGGCAAAATTACCAGACAGTACAAGTGAAAGAGAAAGTGGTGTGCTTGAAGACCACAGTAGAGGATCATTTGACTATACTGTATAATGAGAGAGGGATGGTAAATAACAATGTCTGGTTAGAGATGTTGGGGACAAATTGCAAAGAACTTTAAAGTTCCACAGAGGAGTATATATTTTATCCTAGAGGCATTAGAGGGGTATTGAAGTTCACTGAATGGACAAGTGACTTGGTCAGGTGTGCTTTTAAGGAAATTGCTCACCATAGGAGATTTTCTAGGAGAAGATCCATGATCAATTATAGGTTATATTTTACATGTGATTCTTATTTAGGCAAAATTTGGATTAAGGAATAAATCAGGTTCCTTTTGACTCTCAGATTATTTGAGTCTAATTTTGGGAAAGAATGAAGGGGGATATATTAAAGTGAAAGGATTCACCAATTTCTTAATTAAGGATCATTTAAAATAAAATTTAATATTTTATTCATTTTTATCACATTCATTTTTCAAATATATCTTTGCCTTCTCCCCATCAGGAAAGTCTTCTCTTCTAAGAAATTTTTTAAAAAGAGGGAAGAAAAGCAGTTTTTAAAAACTAGCCAACAAAGTAGAGTCAAGGAGGAGAAAAGGCTCACCTGAGTTCTCCCCTAAATCCCTCCAAATAAATTTAATGTCATAAAAAATTCCTGGAACAACATAACCACAAAAAGATTGGGTGAAATGATTTTCTTGCTAAAGACAACTTGGAAGATCATTTGGAAAGGTCACTGGGTGAAAGTGGAGCACAGTTCAGCAGCACAGACCTAGCCCTAGTAAACCAGGAACAGGTCTTGAGAATCACTAAATCATCATAAGCAGCAGCTGCTTCCAGAGCTCTCAACCCACAGTCAGTAAGTTAGTGGAACAACTGGTCAGAAGAAGATTACAAGGAACTCTTTGTTAGCTCATGAGGCAGGACGTAGTTGCTTTGCCCATACTGGGATCCAGGTTACATTCATGGGTGATAGTATCAGGTTGAGGTGGAACACAACAATTTGTGGCCATAGCGGAGACTGAACTCTAGTCATAGTTCCAAGGCAGAAAAGAATGATTGTGGTTTTTTTTTTAGATCAGGCACAGGCCAGAAGAGTATCAAACACATCTCTCCTAAAATTTATGACTCCTTGAAAGCACTGAAAACTAACAAGTCCTTAGAAGTATCTCTGAAAAATCTGCACAAAATCCCTGAACCTTGGTACAATGTGCCCTCCACCCTGGAAGCAGAACCTTACTTTGACAAAGATCTAAACATCAAGAAATAGACTGGGAAAATGAGGGAACAAATCTCTGATCATAGAAGTAACCATGGCAACAAGAAAGTTCAGAATGCAGACTTCAAAGATCAAAAAGTCAGAGGTCCTAGATTCAAAGTCTAAGAAAAAAGATGAATTGGTCTCAGGCCATAGAAGAGCTCAAAAAGGATTTTGAAAATCACATTAGAGAGGTAGAGGAAAAATTAGGAAGAGAAATGAGGGTGATACAAGAAAATAATGATAAAGGGCAGCTAGGTGACACAGTGGACAGAGCACTGGCCCTAAAGTCTTGGGGGGGACCTGAGTTTAAATTTGAATTCAGACAGATAGTATTTAACATAGTTGTATGACCTCAGGCTAGTCACTGAACCAATTGCCTTGCAAAAAAAATTATGAAAAATGAGTCAAAAGTTTGGTAAAGGAGACAAAAAAATTGAAGAAAATAATAACTAAAAAAAAACAAATTAGGCCAAATGTTAAAAGAGGTACGAAAAGTCAATGAGGAGAAAAATGCCTTGGAAAGCTATATTGATCAAATGAATAAAGTGACAATCACTGAGTGAAACTAGGATGAATGTCAGGGTGGAGAAGGTAGAAGAAGAAGAAGAAGAAGAGTTTCTGTCAGGTGCTCTCTCTAAAATATTTCAAAAACCATAAAATTATAACTCATTCTAAATTTTCAAGAATAAGAACCCATAGAAAGATCCAGTGAGGCAATTATCTAGCTCAAGGTAACCTAGGAAATAGTGGGAAAACTCTGTTCCATGGGGTTAGAGGGGTGGCCCTGCAAGAGTGAAGAAACTTCAACCTCTCGAGAACAACCCCAGGCAACCTGAGAGCCATGGCTTTCAGCAGTAGAAGCAGTTTCCTGACCTGCATCCCAGGAAGCACCAAGCACAACTTGGAAGATCAGCAGGGAGACCTCTGTCAGAGCAAGCACAAAACCCAGGCCCTCAGCTTGTCTGGGTCATGGCAGTAGCAGCCCAGATCCAGGAAACAGAAGTAGGTCCATGGAGATTCCCAGATGGAACTTCTAGGCAGGTGTGCCCTAAGTGCTCAGCTCACCAAAGGTAAGAGAGTGGAGGGACACTGCCAAGGTCTGTCCTTTGTCCCTGGAACAGGACTCTGCGGCTTTGACCACATTAAGACCCTAGTCAAAGTCTGGGGCCCCCATACAGCAGGGACCCTCCCCTTCCGCCCCCCCCCACCCCCAGCTCCATGGCAGAGAAATGAGATTGTGATCATTCACAGACCAGGACAGCAGTCAGAGCCTCACACACTGAGGTCCTTGTGGGGGTGTCCCAATAATATTCAAAAGCTCAGGAAGCACCCCAAAACCAGGCACAGGCTGAAGAAATGAGTAAACAGGAAAAAAAAAGGAACCTTATATAGACAATTACTTTGTTCCCATGGAGGACCAAAATACTCAATCTGAAGATGAGAAAGTCCAAGCTTCTGCATCTAAAGAATCCAAGAAATATAGAAGTTAGCCTTAGGCAAGGACAGAGTTCAAAAAAAGATTTTGAAAATCAAGTGAGGGTAATAGAAGAAAAATTGTGAAAAGAAATTAGAGAGATGCAGGAAAAACATGAAAATGAAGTCAGCAGCTTAGTTAAGGAGATCCAAAAAAATGCTGAAAAAAAATAACATGTTATAAACCAGCTTAGGTCAAATGGATAAAATAATTCAAAAAGTTATTGAGGAGAAGAAAGCTTTAAAAAGCAGGATTGACCAGATGGAAAAGGAGATAAGAAGGCTCTCTGAGGAAAACAAATGCTTCAGATGTAAAATAGAGCTAAAGGAAACTGATGACTTTGTGAGAAATCAAGACATAATAGTTCAACATCAAAAGAAAGAAAAATTAGAAAATGTGAAATATCTCATTGAAAAAACAACTACGGGGTGGGGGTAGCTAGGTGGCACAGTGGATAGAGCACTAGCCCTAGAGTCAGGAGTACCTGAGTTCAAATCTGGCCTCAGACCCTTAATAATTACCTAACTGTGTGGCCTTGGGCAAGCCACTTAACCCCATTTGCCCTGCAAAAACCTAAAAAAAAAAGAAAAAGAAAAAACAACTGATCTGGAAAACAGATTTAGGAAAGATGGTTTAAAAATTATTGGGCTCCCTGAACATCATGATCAGGAAAAGAGCCTTGACCTCATTTTTAAAGAATTCCCTACAGGAAAATTTCCCTGATATCCTAGAAGCAGAGGGTAAAATGGAAATTGAGAGAATCCACTGATCTCCCCCACAAAGAGATCCCCAAAAACCAAACTTCAGGAATATTATAGCCAAGTTCCAGAACTTCCAAGTCAAAGAGAAAATATTACAAGCAGTCTGAAGGACACAGTTCAAATATTTAGCTGCAACCAGAATTACACAGGACTTAGCAGCAACTACATTAAGGGATTGTAGGGTTTGGAATATAATATCCTGGAAGACAAAAGAGCTTGGAATGCAACCGAGAATCAACTACCCAGCAAAACTGAACATCCTCTTCCAGGGGAAAAGATGGACTTTCAATGAACCAGGGCATTTCAAATTTCCTATTGAAACAACCAGAGCTGAATAGAAAGTTTGACCTTCAAGTACAGGACTCAGGTGAAGTATAGAGTGGAGAAGAAGGGTAAATTATGAACTTAATGATGATGGACTGCATGTATTCCTTCATGGAAAGATGATACTGATAATACTCATATGAACCTTCTCATTTAATAGAGCAGGTAGAAGGAGCAGGAACAGGTCTTGAGAATGAATTTGATGATATGATATATTGTAGAAATGGAGTCAAGGGGTGAAAGGGAAATGTACTAGGAGTAAGAGAAAGGAGAGGTAGAATAAGCTAAGTAAGATATTTCATATAAAAGAAACTTCATGTAGCTTTTGCAATGGTATTGAGGGGGGAAGTCAGGGGGGGAATGAGGGAGCCTTCATTCTCATCAGAAATGGCTCAGAGAGGAAACAGCATATACATTCAATAGGGTATAGACATCTAGAGGAAAAAGGAGAGTGGGGGTCCAGGGGGAAGGGTAGATGTGAGTGATAGAGGAGAGGGTAGATCATAGTAGAAGATAGTCAGATATAACACATTTTCTTTTTACTTTTTGCAAGGTGCTGGGATTGGGTGGCCTGTCTAGGACCATGGGGCTGGGTAGTTGCTGGGTTTCTGGGGTGGGATGTAGTCTTGGGGCCTCTTGGCCCCAGGGCTTGTGCTATGTCCACTGTGCCACACAGCTGCCTCACAGCACATTTTAGAAGAGGGGACAGAGTGAAAGGAGAGAGAAAATATAATAGATGGTAGTAGTGATGAATGAATGGAGGGAATTACAATCAGCAACATCAACTGTGGAAAATCATGGAAGTAACTATGATGGACTTATGACAAAGAATGTGATCTACCTGACACAGAGCTGATGGTATCAGAACACAGAGTAACACATACTTTTTCTTTTTCTTTTACTATATTTCTCATGAGGTTTTATATTTTTTGTGGGGGAGGGGTATTATGTTACTCTTAAACAAGAATATTTTAGTAATGTTTAAAAAAATAAATCTTAAACAAAATAAAAAAGTGAAATTAGTGAAATGGAAAAGAAGAAAAACTCACTGAAAAAAATAATTGAGAAAATGAAAGCAAATGACTTTACGAGAAATCAAGAAATTTTCAAACAAATCATTCTTTAGAATGAAAAATTAGAAAATAATGTCAACTATTTTATTAGAAAAAACAAACCTAGAAATTAGATCCTAGAGAAATATTTTAACATTATTGGCATTCAAAACTGAAGTTTACACTATAAGCTTTATAGACTTCCTCTTTCATATGAAGTCTAGTACCTCTTTTCTTTCATACTTTGTTTCAGAACCTCCCAAATATTGAGTTAGCTCTGACAATATGTGCGTCAACCTTATCATCTATGTGGACATTCCTGGAAAATATAGTGCCAAGGCAAATAAACTTATCCACAGAACTCCAAATCACTCCATTTGCTATAACCAATGGTTCTACATATGATGGTAAAGTGTTAGATGGCAGAAAATCTCTGTTTTCTTTGTGTTTATTGTTAGGCCAAAATTAGCATATGTGGCAGAGAATCAATCCACATTCTTGCATTTCAGTTTCAGAAGCTGCATTGATTGAGCAATCATCTGCAAAGAAAAATTCACTCACCAACGCCCCCTCCACTTTAATCTTGGATTGTAACCTTTTCAAGTTAAATAATCTATCACCATGCAGTAGCTGACCTTAATGCCATTTTCATCCTTCCTGAAAACATTTGACAACATTGCTGAAAACATCATGCTAAAAACCAGAGAAGTAAGCATGCTGCCCTATTTCATTGTGATGTTGACTGGGAAAGTACGAAAGCATCATCTATTATCCAGAACCCATGTAAGTATGCTGACATGGAATTGACTTAAAATACTGATGGATTCCTATGGCAATCAAACTTTGTCATGATCTTCCACAAGCCCTCATGTTGAAAATGTGAAAAGTCTTGGACAGATCCATGAATGTTGTGAACACACCTCTTTTCTGATCTTCACATTGAGTTGTCAGTCTTTAATTAATCATGTTAACCATTCCTTGACCTTTCTGAAATCACTTTGACTTTCAGGTAAATGACCATTTTCCAGGTGAAGGATCAACCTCTTAAGGAAGACTTTAACCAGCATCTTGACAGTAATGACAAGGAGAAAGACTTTCCTGAGTTCCTCACAGGGTATCATATTTCCTTTTCCTTTATAGAGATGGATAATAATGGCATTTTGGATTTCCCAGAGGAGATCTTATCAGTAACCCAGAATATTTGCATATGCTTTTGTGTGAGTGATAGACTCCTTGCCTTAAGGATTTCTTCTGGAATGGAATCTGCAACACATGATAAGAACTTAATCACATTTAAAACCTCTTTGATAGAAGTTCACCTGGAGAAAGATCATTTCCCCCCTGAGGTATCCAGTGAATGACTTCAGCCCTGGTTGATGATAGTCTGATGAGAACAGTATGGAAGTGTTCCACCCATCTTTCCAGGATCCTATCCTTATCACTCATTACAGTGGCTCCTTCAGAGTAGGTGAGATTCAATAAAGGTCTTTGACCCATTCATAGCCTATAAGCATCACAGAAGTATTTTTGATTGATATTATCAGTGTAAAACTGAATTTCATCTGCAGTTGTTTCCCACCTTCACAATGAAATCAAGCAAGTATATTTTCTACCTCTAACTTATTTTGTAACCTTAGATTAAGTCATTTCTCTTATAGACACTACAGTCTTATCCTTTTTACAATTAGCAGGTTCAACTAGGTAATTTTTAACATCTCTCTTATCCCTAAATAATATAATACCATGATTTGAAGTCAAGAGTTTGGGACAATCCTAAATAGGCAAATGGATACACAAAAGCTTTATCAAAGCCAACTTCAAGGAATATGATGATAATAGGATTATTTAAAGTGAGGAAATGGAAAATATAAACAAACCAAAAACAGGAACTTCTGAGGGGCCAGGAAAAAAAATATATATACACATATATTTTTTTCTATATTATCTATTTGGTCTTGGATAGGTCCTTTGTAAAGCAATATTATTAATCAATCCTTTCAGTTATGCTTTAACAGTTAGATGCATTGATAAGTGTGCTGTAAATTTTTAACAATCAGCTCTTGGGGAGGGGAGTACAAGGGCTTTATAAATTTAATCTGAATTAGTAAGATTTTTCTAATTTTTCTTTAAGTCTAGAAATCAGCAAAATAATCAATCCAATCATGGTTTATATAGCATTTGCCAATTTTGGATATATAAATTCTCCCACTGAAAATTAAGCACTCAGTTCTATCTAGGTGATTTTTCCTTTCCCTACAACACTACTGAGGATCATAGGAATACAAATTTAGAACCTGAAAGACCAAATCATCTAATACATTCCCCTCATTTTACAAATGATGAACTAATACTTAGAAAAGTTAAAGGACTTTGCTCCTTGTAACATATTTAGCAAATGGAGATTTATGTGCATAAAAAAGCAAATTGTACAAAAGAAACAAATAAGACATTTTTCTACAATACCTACTAGTTATTCAGTTTCTATTAAGATAAAGCATTAGCAATTTAACACAGATATGGATTATGCATTTCTTCCTTGATTTGTATGAATGATTGTTTTATGACCCAGATTTATAGGGAGCTGATTGCAAATCAACTTAATAATAATGTTTTTATGCTTTTCATGTTATTTAAAAAGTGTGAAAAAACAATTAGGTTCATTAATAAGAAGCTGGTTATGCAAGGGGAATAGAAGTTGATATGGTTAACATTTTTTCCACCTGGATTCTTCAGAAAATCAATGATCATTATTTTAACAGTGAATAATTCAATTGTTCTGTGATGGAAAAAAAAAGAGAAAAAGGGAAAATTGAATTTAAATATTCAAGGAGCCATCATTGTTGGCTATGCATACTAATTCCTACTTTTGCCTGTAGGCATATCCTCCTTCTCCTGCTTTTATCCACTTCTAATTTCTTTGATGTCATCAATGGCACTCATGGCAAGATCATGAAAACAGAAAGACAGATTAGAATAATAATCCAGAATAAGATTTTTTAAGACTTTTAAAAATCATTTATCAGAATTAATATGTTTCTAAAGAGGTATTAGGCAATTGAGACATTTAAAGTTGTTTTTAAGGACAAAGAAAAGGGGTATTAAAATAAATCAAGTGTAACTAACTCTTGGTTTCAATGTGAAAATTAAGCACATAAATGTGAAATTAGTTTAGGGTTATTTGGAGTGAACACTCTGATTGAAATTAAATGGAAACAAGAAAATATTTCAGGAAAAATGTGTTAGATACACATAAAAATAATCAAGTATAAGTCTTGGGGAAGATATGTTCCAATAGTTAATAGGAATGAAAATTAATAGTAATTATAAGGAAAAGGTCTGTGAGTTTTGTGGATTATAAATTAGTGTAAATCTACAGTATTATGCGTTGACCAAAAATAAATAATTAAATTTTAGGCTTCATTGAAAAAAATGGTTCAGCATTCAGGATGAGGGAGTGTACACAGTATTCTGCCCTGATCATCCCACATCTACAATATTGGGTTTATTGCTGAGGATCACATTGTTAGAAAGCCATTGGCAAGAAGGAGCATATCTAGAGGAGAGCACCAAAGATAATAGAATCTTTGGATAATAGATTTAATGAAAACTAGTATTTATATGGTTTTTAAGGTACCCAAAATACTTACAAATAACCATTGCAACAAGCCTAAGAGGTAGGTGCTATTAGCTGTCCTCATTTTACAGATGAGGAACCTGAGGCAGCAGAGGAAAAATGATTTATTCAGTGTTAACACTGATAAGTATCTGAGGTCAAATTTGAATTCAAATGTTTTTCTGTTGTAAGACCCTGAGTTATGAAACCTATGAACTTTTGCCTAAATTCTGCTCCTATGTTTCTTCCTGGTCATCTATCGGACCATGCAACAGGGGAAGCTCCCCGAGGACCTGCATTCAATGATAACACGCCACACTATCTCAAGACAACCAGCAGATACTTGGAAATCCCCTACTGAACAATATATAAGGTCTCTCATCACTTTACTCTGGGTTCCAGGATCCTAGCCCTGTCCTAGGATGGAACCCTAGCTCGAGCTAGTTTAATAAACCCTTGCTATTGCATCTCCATCATGTCAAGTGCCTCTGTTCTGTAATTGGGGACTTTTCTTGGACCTTAACACTATATTATCTATTTAACCTTGGATAAGCCCTTTGCAGAGCAATATTATTAATTAATCCTTTCAGTTATCTTTAACAGTTGAATGTATTGATAAGTGTGCTGCAAAGGTTTAACTGATTTAGATTTGGAAAAGACTTAAAATTATCTGGTTTGATCTGAATCCTTTCCCTAGGAAACTAGAGGCGGAGTATAAAGAAGAAGAAAGTAGAATCTGAACCTAGAAACAGGAAGATTTTAGATCAAACCTCTAGGTACTAACCAGTTATGTGATTCCAAACAAATTATTTAGCCTCTGCCTGCCTCAGTTTCCTCCTCTGAAAAATGAGAGAATAATTTACCTCCCCTCACATTTTGATTGTGAGGATCAAATGAGATATTTGACAAGTATTTTGTAAATCTCAAAGAACTGAATACATACTTCCTATTATTATTTTAATAGGAAAAAATTAAAAACTTGGGAAGTTAAATGATTTGACAAAAACATGAGCTTTTACAGACTTTGGGATGTAAGAGAGTATAGAAGCATCTTACATTCATGGGGTCACAAAGAGCTAGATATGATGGAGCAACTTCACAACAACAGGTATAGCAATAGGAAGCTACTTTTCCAAAGTCACGCAGTCAGTGGTAGATCTAGAATGAAAACCCAAGTTTCTTAAGCTCTGGTCCTATGCTCTTTTCTACCATATCTCCCAGAAATTTCTGACATAAGTTTGTGAAAGCATAAAGTACATCAAAAAAAATGCTGAGAGATAATTTCTATCACAGTTACAAGAAAATACAATGTCAGTTCTTATTCATCATCTTTCTAAGTTTATTGATTCATGGAGATTCTTTACATTTTTTCAAGATAACTTATTGACTTGTTTTAATTATTAAATAGTTGGAGTGGAAGTTCTCACAGGTATTATTGCCACCTACCCTCCCTAGCAAGTTGAATTCACTCAGTTTTTATTCAGCAAACCTTTGTTTGAGTTTGTCTGACTTACAATACATGCTGGCTTTCTTATATAGTACTCTAAGGTTCATGAAATGCTTTTCCATACATCCTCAGGATAGTTGTAAAAGAGTTGATCTTCACCTTTAAGATGTGGAAACCGATATTTAAAGAATTTAACTGTCCTGTGTAGAGTCTTGCAGATAGTAAATATGAGAAATGGGATTCAAACTCAGATTTTATTGCTTCTATTAGAAATAATATTCCTCCTAGAAGCTGATGGTATAAATAATACTCCATCCCCCACTTTAGAAGGATTGAGTGCCATTCATTGTTGATAGAACATTGTCCCAGGAGTAAGAGTTCATATTTGACTTGAGATAGTCCATAGCTGTATGATCCTGGAAAAATCACTTAACCCCTTTCTGCCTCAACTTCCTCAGCTATATAATACCTGTTACTCATGGCTCAGGATCAAATGATACAATATTTGTAGAAGTCCTTAGCAGAGTACCTAGAACCTAATATAAATGCTTATCCCCTCTTCCATCACATGCCTAGTAATAAAGTAACAGTAAAATAACAAATATTATACATATATAAATATAAAGATAAATAACTAATTAATATAAAGCATTATGTAAATCATTAAAGGAGATCTAAAATTTACATAGTTCTTCTCCTCAAGGAGCTTACAGTTTCTTTGATATAAACATATATAGTTATAATATGCAATAGTATATGATAAAACCATAAAGATTTTACAAAACAATGTTCTGAGGAAGAGAACATTATGACAATGGGATATTAAAGAAGTCTTCCTAGAAAAAGTGATATTTTTGCTGTAAAATTTCTAAATTTTCTTAATAGCAAATGTAGAAGAGACATTCCAAATGCAAGGAATGTCATACTCTAAGGCACTGAGATCACAGAAAAGAGGGAGTGATTTCCTGATGAATTACTTAGACTGTAACATAGAGTTCATGGAAAAGAATAACATATATATATATGGAAAGGTAAGTTAGTAACAAACTGTGAAAGGTGAAAGAATTTGAGCCTTAATTAGTGGACACTAGGGAACGATGAAAGATTTATGAGCAGAGGCTTCATAACAAGATATAACAATTCAACTCAATAAGCAGTTTCAAAGTACTTATGAGGGGTTATCTGGGTGGGACAGTGGATGGAGTGTCAGATAGGAAGTCAAGAAGACTCATCTTCATGAGTTCAAATCTAGTCTCAGACAGTACCTGTTTGAACCTGCTCATATCACTCAACACTCTTTGGTTCAGTTTCCTCATCTGAAAAAATGAACTGGAGAAGGAAATTACACATCACTTCACAATATCTTTGTCTAGAAAACCCCAAATGGGGTCATCAAGAGTCAGATTGAACTGAAAATCATTTAAGAATAGCACCACCATATAGAGATCTAGGTGTTGACAATGCAAAGCCAAAAAGGAAAGTGCTCCTGTCCTTGAGGAATTTACATTTTACCAAAATAATAATAATAATAATAATATATATATAGATATACATACATATAAAAGTAAATAAATGTCAGATTATTTGAAGAGATAAAAAGCACTGATAATACAAGAAATAAAGGAAATCTGCCAGAGAAGACATCTAAATTGAGTCTTGACTTATTCTAAGTGGCAAAAATCACAATGCATTAAGTAGAGGGGATAACATACCAAGCACATAGAGTCAGGAAATGGAGCATTGAGTTCATGAAAGTCCAATTTGGCTTAAATATGGAGTGTAACAAGAAAAGTTATTTTTTTTTATTTTTCTTCTAGATAATATTGTCTCTCTGGATAGTCCAGTCTGATGGGATTTTTATTGTTGCTTGTTTATTTTTGTTTTTGTTCCTGCTGATTTCTATTGTATAAAATCTCCATATTCCATAAAATAAATTCTCCAGATTATAAAGGGTTTTAAATATCAGGTTGAAGAATTTCTATTTTATCATATAGGTGGTCATATTTGAACCTTAAGATTATTCTATCAGCTGTGTGGAGGACAGAATGTAGAGGAGAAAACCAGGAAGCAATGAGTTCAAGTCAGAGAAAGTTGTAATTGTCCTTGTGTTATCAACTCTGATTAGCGTATTAGTGACTCTCCTGAAGCATCATAACTTTTCCTAGGTACATGTGTGTACCTTCTTTGTTCTGATCTTTGTGGGACATGAGCCTTCTCTATATTTCTCTATGTGACAGACTTACCTAAATTTGTGAACATTTCCACTCACTGTCACAGACTTTAATCCAAGTTCTCATCTATATATACTGTATATACCTATATGAGTATATGCTATCTCCTCTATTAGAATGTGGGGAGTAAGGACTGTCTCATTCTTTTTATGGAAAACACTTTTTCAGAGGATGCACTTATTGAATCCATGTTCATTGATTGATTGGTTCTTATAAAAATAGTCTCTGGAAATTTTAATAGTAAAAGTTTATGACACTTTCACCACAGACTAAACTTCTTTGATGCTTTATCATATTAAGGAGTTGTTCAGAGATATTTATTGGTTAAAGTAAAGTTGGAAGGCATTATATTTTTCTTTCTAATTTTGATGGATTCCATTGGTATTCTCAGTTCAGAAATGGTATCAGCCAACTCTATTGTTTCTCAGACAAGATACTTTTATATGTCTTACTAAGACAAAACAATCCAAATTTCCAAGAATACTCAAAGACTGTAATCTCAGAGGTCATGTTGAGTGTAAACTTATTGATGACTCTAGCCATATGAGTGCTAGTCTAGTTAAAGTCAGAGTAACTCATCACCAGAAGATTGTCTTTAATGTTTTTAATGCCAATTAACTCATGAAGTCTACTTGCTATAGCATGGAGAGATTCTATTCTTCACAAATTGGTGTTAGTAGTGGTGTTAGGGGTTCCCATGCTAAAGAGAACTGAACTATAGGGACTAGAACAATTTATCCAATAAGTAGATATCAAATTGTTCTAAAGTCTATGCCACCAAACTAAATTCTAGAATTTCCCAAAAGTCTTGTCTGATGCATATGCAACTGAAAAAAAAAATCACTTTTCCAAAAAAAATTCTTAAATTCCAGGTATAAGATATTGTGAAATCCCTTCTCTTTAGAGACTTCAAGATCAACATCTGTCATGGTCTTTCCTGGATATTCTAGGTTTTATCTTAGAGGGAGGGTATTTGAATGCAGTGGCCTTGGGTGGCCTTATTTCATCATCATTATTCTGGGACTTTCTATCTATGGCCCCTATGTTTCCTGTCCTACAATTTTCTGGGTATAAATCTGCCTCTATTTTTCACATCAGAGCCTCAAGTAATTGAGCTTCAGGCTATAAAAATGCAATAAACTAAATAAATAACTAAGCAAAAGAGTTTAATTTTCAGCAATCCTAATATGATTTACTTGGCCATGTGTATTCATTTTCTAGATCATGAGGGCAATTACTGCTGGCATGGGCTTCTGGTTTTCTTTCAGTGTGCACTTGGAACTCACATTAGCATTAATGAAAGTTACAGTTCTGTATTGAGGGAAGAAGAAAACCCAATTTGTACTCTCAGGTTTGTTACTTTTTAACTGCAATTATGTTTTAGAGGCAGTGTTGCTTTAAGAACCACCTATTTAATTTTCTTAGACTTTGAAAACCTTTCGATAGAGTAATTGTCTGACATGGAACACCTAGGAGGTGAATTTAAATGAAAAGCATTTTCCAAGCAGCAAAGAGAAATTAAATGCTTGATTAGAAGATCTGTGTCACTAATGCTGCTTCATTGTGGAAACTCTCAAATAGCAAGTCAGTACCCTCCTCTACGGTTCAGATTCACCCACCTGTGTTTCTTTGCAGTATTAGTCTATTGAATAAGTTGACTTAGTTTGGGGAGTATTCATAAGCTCTTCATATAATTTCTCTCCTTCAAACTCCACAGGAATTGTTGGACTATAATATTATCTTCAGATAGAATAGTGGATGGAACACTTCCTGACTTGGAGAAAGGAAAACCTACATATATGAATACTGCCTCAGACATTTACCCTGGGCAAGTCATTTAACCTCTCTGTGTCTCAGTTTCCTCATATATAAAATGGGGATCATAATAATGATCATTTATATAATACATTAACCTTAGTTCTATATATGCTATCTAATTTTGATGTTCCCAACATATCTCTAAGGTAGGTATTATCACAATTATGTTGATGAAGAAATGAAGGCTGAGAAAGGTTAAATGCTTAGCAAATTGTGATACCATTAGGAAATGTCTGAGTTCAGTCTTTCCAACACCAAATTTAGCATTCTACCCACTGTCCTATGTATCTGCATAATAATGGCACCTTTTCAGTGTTGTTCTAAGTTTCCACTGAGATTATGTATGTATGTATATATATACATATATATATAAATATATATATAGTGCTTTACAAAGTTTAATATTCTATATGAATGCTACCACCTCTACTACCACCACCATTACTGCTACTACTACCACTACTAATACCATTACTACTAATCACCACCAATTCCAGTAGCAACCTCTACCACCAATACTATTGTTATTGTTATCATTATTGTTATCATCACTCCAAGAGGCCCAAGTGTGCCCTGAGAGTATATAAACTAGCTCGTTGGATAAAAAAGCACATATTAAGTCACAATAATTGATTAGTTTTTGTAGACAAATTAAAAAACTTATTACTCTTATATGATACTGTACCTAGGATTGCTTCCAAATTTTCAAGTAAATTCAAATTTTGGGTCCCAAGGGGCTGACAATTACCCTTTGATTTTATGAGTAATTCTTTGTGACTATTTCTAACACCATAGTTCTTTATTCTTCAATAGTATACTTCCCATTTACAATCCCCTAAAGACTTAATTAGCTTTCACCAAAGATCTTTACTGAGATGGTATCAGAAGAACAATTGGGACAAATCTTTTCCCAAACAGTCTAGATTATACACTCTCAAAAATACATACAGCATTGATGAAAAAAGAGTGGACTCCAACTTGTGGTATATGTATAGGATACACATGTGGCAAAAGATAACTCTTGATTCCTATCATTAGGGGAATTAGAAGTCTTCTCTTTTGTCCTCATATAATTCTTCTTGGATATAGTATCTGTGATGACATGGTCTGAGGAAGTAGGTTGGAAAGTTGCTCTCCTTTTCCTTCTTCTCAAGAGTGATTTCATTTCAGGGGACTCTTTCTTCAACTTCTGACTCCAAGTCTAGAATTGACAAATTCTGAGCTGTAACCCTTTTAGTCCTTCACTGGTCAATTCCTATATTGATTTGGCTGCTTTTATACATCTCTAAATCATTTCTTTGATATTCTGCCACAAAAGCCAGTGGGTAATCTTTTGTCTTCCAAAAGGCACCACTCTTCAGAAATGTTACTTTTCACTAGATTGATAGGTCTGCAAACTCATAAACTTAAGATAACCTCCAAGGCTGCATCTATTCAGGAAATTGTATTACCTATTTTATTATCTCTTTTATTACCTATCATTCTCTGCCAGATCCAAGGGTCTGACTAATTCCCTTTTTTGTTTTTCCTTCAAATAATTAATTAATTTTCCTATTTATATGTAAAGCTAGTTTTTAACATTCATTTTTGTAAATTTTTTTCTGTTATATCCTTCCTTCTTCTCCCCCCAACATAGAAAGTAATCTGATATAGGTTATACATGAACAATCTTGTTTTACATATTTTTGAAATTTATTAATTTATTTATATTCATCCATATGCATATGTATATTTTTAAGTTACAAAATTTCCTTCCACTTTCCCTTCCTACTTCCTCCCCTCAGCCGCTAATAATCAGGTTAACATTGTACATGCATATTTTGGATAAACAGGCTTGCATATTAGTCCTTTTCAGTATGAGGAATTAGGATTAAGGGAAAGAGATGCATAAGAGATAATTTTGATAAAGTGGTTTCACATATTTTCATATTGCTAACTAACTCTTAACCAATCAAAAGATGATTCCTGTCTTTTTTCATTCAGTCAAGATCCTTTAATCTTCTTAAGGAGATTAAAGATTTATTCACACATGTGCTATATAATATTGGAGAATTTCCTTGAGTGATTGATTCTGTGACTATGAAAAATTGAAATGAATGAGAAGAGCATGTACCCCCCCATTACATTCAATATAATGTGATCATCTTTTGGAGTTTTTGTGATTATATTGAGGAGAAAGACTGTTGGGCCTTCATTCCTTACTTTTTTTTTAAAAAAATTATTTATTTAAGGCAGTGAGGCTAAGTAACTTGCCCAAGGTCACACAACTAGGCAATTATTAAGTGTCTGAGGCTTGATTTGAACTCAGGTCCTCCTGACTCTAGGGCCAGTGCTTTATCCACTGCTCCACCTAGCTCCTCCCCATCCCTTACTCCTAGTACATATTTCTTTCATTGTTACAACCATCATGGTGCAGGAGGTTATTCTTTAATTTTATCTGTTTCAATGGAGAATTGAGATTTGTTGGCCTTCTTTGTCTTCCTCACTACTTAACAGGTTCTAGAGTGGATTAATTTTTTGATAATTCAATGACCACACCAAAAAATATTTGAGAACGAAAACACCTGCAGAAACCATATATGTGAAGTCAAATTTATTAGGAATAAATATTGGGAATGCAAGTGATTTCCTTTTTATCATGGCAAGATAAGAAGACAGCCAAGGATCAATATCAAACACACATTTAATTGGGGTGTGTTCTGACTGGCCTGCTTTAGATTTGTTCTTATTGCTAAGCCCAGAGCAGATGAAGGGCTAATGTTTGAGAAACAGTATTTTAATAATTTTTATAATAAAAAAATAACCTTATTTCCTTTTTGTAGATTATGGGTATTTTTAATAAATTTTCTCTTCTTACAGAATCTATTTCAGTTGTTAATTATGTAGGCAATTTTAAGTGTTACCCATGATCAGGACCTTCCCAAAAGTTTGAGCTTGTATGAACTAGGCCTATTTCCTGGGGCTAGCCCAAAAGGATCTTTTTTCTTTTCTTTTTGGCTCAGTGACCCAACTTGGATTTCACTTTGGATTATCTCAATGTATAACATAGTGTTTATTTTTATATTTTATATTTATTTTTATAACAGATGTGAATAAGTGCCTCTAGTTCTCATATAAGCACTTAAGATAACAATATTGGTAGAAAACAATCTTTATTTCATATTAGAGAAAAAGTAGTATGTGAAGAACTCCAAACCATATCAAGATAGAAAAATGCATATGATATTCCAGGGACATATGGGAATCCCAAAGGAAAAAACAGATAAAAGAAAAAAATAATTGCTTTTTGAAAGGAAATTGAAATTGGTGTTGCCAGTAGGTCAACCCTTTATCACTTTAATGGGTATCTAGCTTCTGCTATGTCCTGCATGGTCCCTTCTACAATTTTAGTGCCCACTTGTGGTGAAAATACCTCACAGATGGAAAAAAGATTCTGGACTGCTTTAAAAAAAATAAGTAAGAACCTGATATTCTAGTGAGTTCATTTTTTTTTAAATTTCCAAAGAAAGGCATTCAGTCTTATGGGATTTCTCTGAGAACTTGTAATTCTTTGGAGGAGAAAGGTTTGGATCTTTCATTCAGAAATCCTTAGATCAGCATTATTTAGATATCATGACAGCGTGGAGGCGGAAAAAGCAGGATGGCAAGGACTGGATTAGTAATTCTTCTCTTTATTATTGCTTTCATATTCTGCTAGAGAATATTTTGGAAAGGGAGCACTTATCAGGAAAGTTGTTTTTCACCAGAAAGCCAGGTCTGCAAACTCCCAAATTTAAGGCAACTCTAGTCTCCCAGGTTTTATCTATCAAGGAAATGTTCATTCTCCCTCTGCAAAAGCAAATTCTAGACTATCAAACTTTAGTTACCCACAAGACAACTCCCAAGGGTGAAATTGAATGGAGAAATGGTTTTTCTGGAAAAAAGTAGAGAAATTAAGGAAAAAGTAGGAAATCAAGAATACTCGCCCAGTACCCTCCCCTTCCCGTCTCCCAACATTTAGTGGATGAGTTCATTTGTTTTTGCCATATGCTTCTATAGGAATTCTATCAGCCACAATCTCTAGGACTCAGAAAGTTCATTGTAAATGGAGCCTAAGATTCCATCCATCTCTTTATTCCAGGATATTTTTTAACAGAGAGAAAAATAAAAAGATGCTTCATCAGATAATAAAAAAGAACACAACACAACAAAAACAAATCCAACTCTTTCTGACAAGATTGAAGAACAAATTTTGACTAACCTAAAAAAATGTTATTTTTCAAAAGGGGGTATATAAACTCTATTAAAACTCAGGACAATAACTAGGAACTTTATAGATTCTGTTATAGATTCTAAAGATGACATTTTCTAGCAGCTAACACTAAAATAAAGGAAAAAACCTCTTACAGCTTTCAAGCTCACTCAGAGTAATCCAAAATAATAAATCTATAATGCTATTCTAGAGAAAGAGTCCTGCTGTAAATTGGTAATGTCCAAAGTGCCTCTTTGAAATAAGATTTAAAGTATTCATTCTCTGCATTGCATTAATTTTTCAGGTTCTTCTCTAGAAAAATTTCAGGGGAGTTAAAAAAAAATCACTCAATGACCTAAATTTGAAATGTTCTTGCTGAGGTCTGACTTGAGTAGCAATATCGATATCTGATGTCTTAGATGCCACTTCTTTATATAATTGTACAACAAAATGTATGAAATAAAGGATTCAAAGAAATACTATTCATTCAAATTGTTGACTAAAGTAAGCTAAAAGAATACTATATGGTATGATGGACCAAGTATTAATCTGGAGTCAAGAAGACCTCAGCTCAAATTTGGTCTCAGATATTTACAAGGTGTGTGACCCTAAGTGAAATGATTTAACCCTGTTTGCCTCAATTTCCTCTTTTGTAAAATGATTTAGGGAAGGATACAGTAAACCACTTCAATATCTTTGCCAAGAAAACTCCAATTGGAGACATGAAGAGTCAAACACAATTGAAATGAATGAACAATAAGACCTGTGTTACCATGAGTAAATCACTTAATCTCTGAGCATCCAATTTTTATTTATAAAAATGGGAATAATTCTCACTGTACTTATTTGTCATGAAACTTACAAGGAAATTTAAGCTATTGTGTATTGTAAATTTTAAATGTTATGTAAAAATGTCCAGCTTTTGAATAGTTTTCAAGGTTTTCAAAGTTACTAGTATTTTATATCAGACTCTAGCTGTGTTAGCTTGGTCATGTCACTTCTTTTTGCCTTAGTTTCCTCATCTACAAAGGGGGATAATAATAGCACCTGCCTTCTAGGGTTGTAAATGTTTAGCCTATTATCTAGTACTTGATGATATTATTAATAAATGTTAATTTATTGAAAATAATAATAATAAAAATGCTAGCCATCATTTTCATTAATTATCATCTCATGTGATTCTCACAATAAGCCCCTAATGTTAATATTACTATTAGTCCATTTTACAAATGTGGAAATTGAAGCTGAGCAGGATTAAATGACATTATGTGTTTATATAGTTGTCTTAATAAGTAAAAAAAGAAAAAATGTGAAGATTTTTGTGAAAATATTGGCACAGAAAGGTAGTCTTTTCCATCACTTTAATATGATGATTTTGAGAAGGGTTCCTAAATACTTAGTGCCATTTTTGCAACTATTTTATCAAGCTAAGAAAAACAGGGGAACTTGTGTTACTTGCATCTAATGTATATGTGTGTGTTAGACATGGGTTATGTTGGGACAAGGTGGAGTAGCAGGAATCTATCTTTATTATGTGAGATATATTCCTCAGAGGCAAGATGGCAAAATAAAGGTAGGGAATTATGTGAGTTCTTCCTGAAACTCCTAGAAATAATTTTAAATAATGACTCTAAACAAATTCTAGAGTGACAGAGCAGACAAAAAGATGGAGAAAAACAATTCTCTAGCTCAAGATAACTTAAAGGGTTGGCAGGAAAGGTAAATTTAGGTCATGTCATGCCAGCATATCTTCAGTCACAGCAAACCAAGATCAGATCTTGGGAACCATTGAGTCAGCTGCTTCCAGAGCTCTCAGCCCACACTTGATAAGTGAGTGGAATAGCTATACAGGAGGAGATTATAGGGGTCCCTTTGCTAGCACTGAGACAGGATTCTGATGTTTTGACTGTACTTGAATCTAGATATGACTTGTGGGTGACAATTCCAGGTCAAGGAAGAGTGGTAACATACCAGATCTTGCAGTCACCATGGAGCTAGGTCCTTCTTCATAGTTCCAAAAAAAAAAAAAATACTTGTGGTCATTCACAGGCTAGAACACTAGCAGGAAGATTAGTAAACTCATCTTCTTAGATTTTATCACCTTGAAAGAGTTGAAAATTTACATGTTTCTAGAAGTAGCTCTGAAAGAAGGTATACAAAATCTCAGATTCTTGGGACAGTGTGCCCTCTATGCTGGAAACAGAATAGTACTTTAACAAAGACTTCAAAGTCAAGCAATAGGCTTTTAAAATGAGCAAACAAAAGAAGGAAAAAAAATCTGACTGTAGAATACTAGGACAACAAAAAAAAGATGAAAAGACATGCTCAGAAGAAGATAACAAAGTCAAAGTTCCTACATACAAAGGAAGATCTCAAAAAGGATTTTGAAAATCAATTAAGAAAGACAAAGGATAATTTGGAAAGGGAAATGAGAGCAGTGCAAGAAAATCATGAAAAATAAGTCAACAGTTTGTAAGGGAGACACAAAAAATAAAAAGAAAATAATATCTTAAAAAAAATCATACTAGGTCAAATGGTAAAAGAGGTCCAAAAAGTCAATGAAGTGAAGAATGCCTTAAAAAAACAGAATTGGTCAAGTAAAAAAAGTGGCATAATTCTCTGAAGAAAAAAACCACCTTAAAAAGTAGAATTGACAAAATAGAAAAGGAGGCACAAAAGCTCACTGAATAAGATAATTCATTAAAAATTAAGATTGAGAAAATAGAAGCTAATGATGTTATAAAAAATCAAGAAGCAATAAATCAAAATTCAAAGAATGAAAAAGTAGAAGACAATATGAAATATCGCATTGGAAAAAACTGATCTAGATGCAGGAGTGATAATTTTAAAAAATTATTGGATTACCTGAAAACTAACATCCAAGAAAAGATCCTAGACATCATCTTTCACAAAATTATCTGATATTCTAATATCAGAAATTGAAAGAATTTACTAATCACCTCCTAAAAACTAACCTCACATGAAAACTCCCAGGAATATTATAACCAAAGACTAGAGCTCCAACTTAAAAGTCTGACAGAAAAGGTTCTCCAGATCATGGAAAATATAATATAAACAATTAGAAAGAAGCAATTCATGGACCACAGAGTCACTATCAAGATAACATGAAATTTAGCAGCTTCCATATTAAAGGATCTGAGGGTTTGGAATATGATATTGCAGAGGGCAAAGGAGATAGAATTACAACAAAGAATCACCTATCCAACTAAACTGAGTATAATCCTTCAGGGCAAAAAAAAAATGGATATTTAATGAAATAAAGGACTTTCAAACATTCCTGATGAATAATCAGAGCCGAATAGAAAATTTGCTTCAAAATACAAGACTCAAAGGAAGCAAAAAAGATAAAGATGAAAGGGAAGTCATAAGGGATTAGGTTAAACTGTTTATATTTCTACATGGGAAGATGATATTGGTAATTCATATTTGAGTTTCTCCAGGGGACTCATTATCAAGGAAATTAGGAAGAGTATATATAGATATGGGGCAGAGGTATGAGTTGAATATGAAGAGATGATATCTAAAAATAAAAATTAAGGGGTGATAAAGTAATATGCTGAGAGAAAGGAAAGGAAGAGTTAAAATGGGGATCAGATAAAGAAAAGAAAAAGCTTTTACATTAGAGAGGAAGAACACGGAGATGAGAAATGGTGAGTGAACCTTACTCTCATCACCATTGACTCAAAGAGGGAATAACATCCAGTCAATTGACTTTAGGAATCGACATTACCCTACAGGAAAGTAGGAGAAGAAGAGGGAAAGAGAAGGAGGTGATAGGAAGACAAATTGGGGGAGGAATTAACCAGAAATTATTCTGAGAAGGAACAGAGTCAAAGGAAAGAGATAATAGAATAATCTAGGTGAGAGACGGCTAGATGGTGCAGTGGATAAAGCACCGACCCTGGAGTCAGGAGTACCTGAGTTCAAATCTGGTCTCAGACACTTAATAATTGCCTAGCTGTGTGGCCTTGGGCAAGCCACTTAACCCCATTTGCCTTGCAAAAAAACCTAAAAGAAAAAAGAAAGAAGAATCTAGGTGGGACAAATAGGATGAAGGGAAATCTTGTTAGCAACAGGAACTGTTAATAAAGAAGTATTTCTTATAAATACCTTATTTCTCAAGCATATAGAGAATTGAATCAAATTTATAAAAATTAAGAGTGATTCTCAATTGATAAATGATTAGAAGATATGAAGTTTTCTGATGAAGCAATCAAAACAAATTTTAGCCATGTGAAAAATGCTCTAAATCACTATTAACTGGAGAAATGCAAATTAAAACAATTCTGAGGTTCTACCTCAAAACTATTACATTGACTAATAAAACTGAAAAAGAAAATGATAAAATGTGCATGGTATATGAGATGTGGAGTTGTGAACTAACTCAACCATTCTATTGAGCAATTTGGAACTATGGTATATTTATGTATGTAACTATGAAGGACTTTATAAAACCATGCATGTCCTTTAACCTAGCACTTATAGGTCTTTATCCCAAAGAGATAAAAAAACAAAAAGGAAAAGATCTATATGTACAAAATTATTTATAGCAGCTCTTTTTTTGGTTGCAAAAAAATGAAAATTGAGGTGATGCCCTTCAATTAGAGAAGGGCTGAACAAATTGTTACATGTGGTTGTGATGGGATACTATTCAACTGTAAGAAATGATAAGCAAGAGACTCTCAGAAAAAATCTGGAAATACTTATGTGAGCTGATGCAAAGTGAAATTCACTGTATACAAAGTAATAATAATATTATAAGATCATCAGTTATAAATGATTTAACTATTCTCAGCAATACAATGATCCAAGGCAATTCTGAAAGACTTGTGATGAAAAAATGCTATTCATACCCAGAGAAAGAATTGATGGTATCTGAATACAGATTGTAGCATGCTTTTTAATTTTTAAATTTTTCTTGATTTTTGTTTTATTTTGTTTTTCTTTATATTTTCTTTTACAACATGACTGTTATGGAAATCTTTCACATGATTACACATAAATGGCCTATGTCAAATTCCTTTCCTTTTCAGTGAGAGAGTGTGTGAAGGGAGGGAAGGAGAAAATTTGGAATTCAAATTTTAAAAAATGAATGTTAAAAATATTCTTAATGTAACAGAAAAAATAAAATACCAAATAAATTTAAAGGGGAAAAAAAAGGTTAAAAAATGATATATTCCTCAATGAAGATGCTAGACTGCAAACACAATATGTCAGTAGTAAGAATTGGTATGGGATTCTTTCCTTAACAGTAGAGATGAGTATCCTACCTTGTATTAGAGTAAGGGCAGAAGAGGTGAGATGTTAGTGAGCTTAAGCATTTACCAGTCAACTTGGGGTTTCTCCAGGGGACTCTTCAAACTTCAAGTCCTTCTTTAGGACCCTTCAAGGTCAGCTCACCTTTCAGGAGTCTCCAAGTCAGAGGTTACCACCACTAAACTTCTAATGTCAAAAGAGAACATGGAAGAAATCAATCCCACTTCAAAATGCTGAAGGAAGGCTTTGGGAAGATGTGAGATGAGTTAGTGGTTTCCATTGTGTTCTTACTTCAACTTGGTACTCTAGGCAATTTGCAGAGTTTCTGTTTGGATAAAATCTAGAACTTGTTCTTAGTTGAAATGAATGATTCTCCTCTAGTAAGAGAGTTCCTTCACTCTATGTTATCTGGTACATATTCATCTATATATACTTTCTCTGATTCATGTTTTGCTAATATTTGGATAAATGATAAAATTTAGTTTCTATATACTATGAATGTTAATTATGGTGATGACTTTAGGTGGGGGAGGGATTAAGCCTTGGATTAAAACTTAGAGTTCCTCCTTCCCCACAAAGTGGCAAAGCGATCATAAATTAGCTTAAATCTGATCTTATAGTTATTAAGGGAGCAGATTGATAGATTTTTTTAAAGATTGATATATTTCTAACCTGGTACCCTTTCTCTCTGATTGGTGGCATCTGGATGCAACATCCTGTTTCCCATCCTGAAGTAATTAAAAACTCCCCTGGGATAGGAAGGGAAGAAAAGAGGCTAGAAATCTCTCTATTTTGCTTCCATTTGAGCCAATCCCAATTTATATTTCATGTAGGACTTGTATAACATGTGGGAATCTACAAATGAGGGGTGTATTCATTGATCTCTTTCAATATACAGTCTTTAATTTTTTTTTTTTAATTTAAGGCAACAGGGTTAAGTGATTTGTCCAAAGTCACAGCTAGGCAATTATCAAGTGTTTTTGTTTTTTGTCTCAATTTGAACTCAGGTCCTCTGACTCCAGGGTTGGTGCTCTATCCACTGTGCCACATGGCTGCCGTGAGAGAGAGAGTGTCTTAATAACTGAAGGTATCCAGTGGAAGGTGGACTGAGTATAGTGGAACCCCAAAAGATAGCTAGATAGTTAAAAACCCATTAGGGGAAAGGGGCAACATGCAATAGGTAATAGTGAACAGTACCCAATAGGGAAAAGAGTTAGCAATTTGATGATATCCCCAAAATACATCAAAGGCTGTGAAACTATTATACTCCATATATGTGCCCAAGGAATATGTATAGGTTCCAGATATATTTACTGTGAATAGGAGTTATTTTTATTGTGTGTATGTCTGTGTATATATGTATATGTGTGTGTGTGTTTGTGTGTGTGTGTGTGTGTGTGTGTGAGAATTCAAAATCATGGTCTAAATATTTCATTATTTTTTATGCTATTTCTTTGAATGGCTTTTATTTGAATTCTGACTTCTGGCATTTCAATTTCTTCAACAAGGCTTTATATTGCATAGTTATAATGTAAGCCTCTTCATCTTCCTGGTCACTTTTCTCTGGACATCTAGGTTATCAATATCATTGATAAAAATGGATATTTAAACTGAATCTAATAATTTATGTGTAGTATGATTAGGGAAGAGTATAACAGGGCTATCATCTTTCTTGTTTTAAATGATTTGAATCATTAATTCAGTTAATTTTTATTCATTTAAATTTATTCAACATTTATTACATATTTATTATGTTCCAGAAACTAAGATTAATGCTGATGGTAAAAAAGGTCAAATAAAGATTATACTTGTCCTCAAAAAACTAATTTTCTATCAGGGGGAAGATATATAGGAAGATAAATAAATACAAAGGAAGGAAGGAAGGAAGGAAGGAGAGAGAGAGAGAGAGGGAAGGAAAAAGAAAGAAAGGAAGGTAAGGAAAATTGAAAATTAAAGGAAAGAAGATAATGAAAAAATGAAGGAAAGAAAAAAGAGAATGAGAAATAGTCATTTTTTAAAACTCTTTTTATATACCAGGCAATGTTCTAAATTCTGGGGATACAAATAGAAGCAAAGAGAAAGATACAGTATGCACTGTAGACCCAACCCAGCAAAACCAACTTGGCAGGCAGCTAAATTAGGAATTGAGCCCATCAATGAATTAAGGGGATATCTACCTCAAGTATGTGAAGAATTCCTCTGGCAGAATGGGTGGATAAGAATAATTTGTTCCAAAGGTAATGAAAGTGTCTGAAAGCTGTCACTGTGGAATGCTTAGAGTTTGGCCAGACATAGCAATCACCATGATCACCTACCTAATTCCAAGCCATCACCAGTCATTGAGACTTTCTGACAAACTTTGCATAGCTCTACCACTTATACTCAGTTCATGGGCAAGTCAGCTCATGGGCAAGTCCACATATCATTCTTGTGATGTCATTGGCCTACAATTTTTTTTTTCTCTCTCTATTCTTGAGGTTTCTTATCTTCTTGGGGGGGGTTATGTTTATTCTTATGTTTACTCTTATAACATTAAATTTACATCAATGTATGGCATGGAAACAATGTAGAGACTGTCAGACAGCCTTCTGGGTGGGGGAGGAGGAGGTGGGGAAATTGTAGAATTCAGAACCTTGAAAAAAATGATGGGTACATATTACTATTGTATATAATTGGAAAACAAATAAAATGTTATAATAAAAAAAGAATAAAGGATGAACAACTACTGTCTCCTTAAGATGAAGAACAATAGGACATAATTTAGGAGACAATTGTGTTAGTTCAGGAAACAGATTACCAAGACCTGAACTAAAGTGGCTTTAGTGTGAATTGAAGGAAAGGGCTATTTCATTTGAGAAATATCATATCAGTAGAATCAACAAAACTTACCAACAGATTGTATAATGGCGTAAAGTAATAGAGTATGAAATGTTGAAGCTTTCTGTTGTAAAAGAAGCTTACATTCCACTTGATCTTTAAAAAAAATAGATATTATACTTTTATAGAACTGACAGTACATTAAAATTGTCATGTCTTTGTCTAACCAGACCTAACCAGACCTTCTTTTGCCATTTTTTGGGTGTGTCATTGATTTAATATTTAATCCATGCAAAAGATTTTACATCTTTCCATATGAAATTTGATCTTTTTCCTCCACTAGAGTACTAAATCTGTTATCTCATCGTGATGTAAAAAGCAGTATGGAATCAAATAAGAAATCTAAGGCATTCTTTTAGGATATTCCAAAAGATCACAGGATTTCTGAGGCACAACAAAGTTGAGAAAGATTATAATCTGTTTAAATTTAGCAGTGGGTTGTTTGTTGTGTAAGAACCAACCTGGTCAAATAGGGAATAACAATCAGACAATGATTTTTTTTTTCTTTTAGACTTAGAAATTCACAAAGACTATCCAGTAAGGAATAAGGAAATGAATCCAGTAAAGAATATTGTAAGGTTGTGATTTACATTGCTTGAGAGCCTCACTCTGTAAAAAGACTAATTTTTAAAATAGAAAAGTAAATTTTATTTAATACATTTATTTAATACTCTTTTTTGTCTTTTTTGAGATCTTTCATGGTTTGGCTTTGTATTCAAACCTATAAATTACCTCTTTAGTCTTGTTCATCTATTTGGTCCTTCTTAATCCTACTTCCATAACTCTTATCGTTTTTCAGTGATACTATTATAATTTCCTTGCAACAAGCTTTCCCACTTTATTTTAGCCCAACATAAAAGAATTTTCTGAAATAAGTAGATCTACAGAATATATTTGCTAATGTCAGAACATCACCAGGGTTCTCCCAATAAGAGGAATTGGGTACACATAGACCAAAGTCAATAGAATGGAACACTTACCAGAAGAGGGTGAGTTTTTCTCTCTTGTTCTGCCCCCATATTGAAATTCAAGAAAATTTCTAAAACAAAGTATATGATTTATATCTGTGTACCCACCAAATCATGTTTCCCTAATGCAAAAATGCTCAGTGAAAATAAACATTTTAGGATATGGTACAGGGTTTTTTTTTTAAATTTCTTCTTCCACAGAAATTACCTAAGGTTTGAAAAGGAATTACAGGAGTGCATGAACAATAAAATATTCAAATAAACTGTGATAGTCAATATTCTCTCGATTGTAAATGTCTTTGTGCAACTGTTGAAGGAATTTTGTGTTTATTTAAGGCCTGTTCTTCATAAGCAACTCAAACAGTTGTCAAGATTCAGAGTTCCTGACTCTTTCATTGTGTGGTTTTAATCACCAAGTCACAGGCTGATTTCTGGTAGTGGTCTTTTCATCTTCCAAGATATGTACTGTCAAAGAAATCATGTCTCTCTAAGACAGATAATTGTCTTAGATACTCAGAATTTACCACAAGGTAAATGACAAGACTAGAAAAAAAATCTATTCTCAAGACTTTTATTTGCTGATTTGTGGTCAGAAAAGGAAAAATGCAGGGGAAAACAACCTGGAGTTTGAGGTTACAGGAACCTCAAGTCCCTCACTTTGATAAATATTACATCTACCATGTGTTTTTTTTTTCCATTTCTGTTTTTTCAAGTGTGTGTGTGTGCATAGAGGAGAGGGTAGAAGGAGATAAATTTATTTTTCTTCCATTTTGCTGAAATTTCAAGGAAAGGATTGGAAGAAAAAGAAGGGCTCTGAATCAAAGGATTGACTTTTATAGAGCAGAGACGGAGATGGTTGTAAGGAGAAAAATTCATCTTTTCCCATCCCAATTCTTCAAGGTAGTAATATGGAAATAGTGACATAATGTAATATATATATATATATATATATATATATATATATATATATATATATATATATATATATATATATATATGTATGTATGCAAACTTCATCCTGGATCTAAAAAGAGATTGGAATCGTATATCTCTTTCAAAGTTAGAAGTCAAAAGAAGCCAAGAGATATCTCTCATCTGGCTCTCTCTCACTATATCTACCTGACCCTCACCCAAGACTGGGACAGAGAGAATTGAAAGCAATTAGCCTTTTAAGCAAAGACTTCTAGGGAAAAAAACTTCTTAAAAATTAGAGCTGTCCGAAAGTGGAATGGATTCGATGGAGTGACTTCCCACTGTGGATTTTCAAGCAAAAGTGAGATAATTGCTTTTTAGATATGCAATAGTGAGGAATCATTTGGGGAAAAGTTTTGAAATAAATGGTCGCTGTGGTGTCTTTAAGTTTTTAAGTACTGCGATTTTATGATTTTGAAGAACCAAGATTAGAAGTTGTAAAGAATCACATTCAAGTTCAACATAAGGAAGAAACATTTCAATAGTTACACTGTTGAAAAGAACCCCCTTGGAAACTAGTGAACTCCCCATTTCTAGAAGTATTCAAAAATGAGAACAAATAGTCACTTTTTGAGGAAGCTAAGGGAAGAATTTGCTCATTTATAGGTTAGATTTGCTTTTGAGGTTCTTGTTAAATATGAGATTCTGTAATATTAGAGTTTTATATATGACTAAACTAAAGAAAGACTACTTCCATATTTTCCTTTGTTGTAATTTGTATTGAACCCTTGTAAAATATGGGTAGTTTGGGACTTATGTCTAAAATCCAATTTGATGATGGTATATAACTAAATTACACCCAGACAGAGAGGAATGAAGAAAAGCAATTTGATAGAGCAAAGCAGAGTTTGAAAAGCAGATCACAGAATAAATTCTAATGTGGTCAAACGACAAAGAAGCTTAACTAAGGACAAAAAAAATCCTTGTGCATAGAATACAGAATTGCATCTTTCTAAAAGTTGTACCTGTGTTTCCTTTTTAGTTTCTCAGACTAATCATTATTTCTTATCATCAATTTATATGCACTAACATATCATAATGATGAATGCAGGCACCAAATGTTTATTTGCTCAAAAACATTAGGTTAAAATAGACCATTAGATATGCTACATAGACTGAATTTACATTGGGTTGTGAGCAGGGACAGTGATCAGGATTTAGCAGCACATAAAACATTTTCCTATAGAATGGCACATTGTGTTTTAATGTATATCATTTAGCAAGCACTTTTTTTTTTTTTACCATTTTAAATAAAATCTATAGTTACATAAATGGTTAAAAGAATTCTAACTTCAATTCCTTTTCGTAACAATTAGTGAATAATCATTTTTCTACTACATAAATGACTTTTATTAACTTTGGAATTTCTTTCACAAAGACATTTAAACCAGAAAGAACCTTCCGCTCCTCCCTTCACCCCATCACATCATTTTGCTTTCTTAAATGCAAGTTTAATGCCAAGTTAAATGATTGTCTCTATGTACCAATTATTAGCATTTAGCATGAAACTAAGCCACAGATTATACAAATGAATGGAACAGAAATAAAAGCATTTTGTATAAATGAGGGCAGAAAGACAACATGTTCTAGTCAAAGATAAATATAGATAAAGCCCCTCAAATTACCAGGTGTCAGACTAATCCTGAGAAGCATTTTATCTCAAACGCTATTATGCTTCAATAATTGAGAAAGTTACCAACATCCCAAAAAGGTATATTTTCAAAGGAGAAATAAAAACTTTATGAGTTTTCAGGCTCTGAATCACACTTCCAGAAATGGAAATGATGTTAAAGATAATTTAATTCAACTAGGAACATATAAATTGTTTTCTTTTCAATAAATTGTACCTCGGAAGATCTAAGTGGTACAGTGGATAGAGCACTGAGAGTAGAGTCAGGGAATGACTGGAGGTCAAATCTGGATTCAGATACTAGCTATGTGACCCTGGCAAGTTACTTAACCCTATTTGCCTCACTTTCCTCATCTGTAAAATGAGTTAGAGAAGAAACTGGCAAACCACCTTTGTGTCTTTGCCAAGAAACCCCTATAAGGGGTCTCAGTTGGACTTGACCAAAAAAAAAAAATTAAATAGCAACAACAATTCCTGGAGTCAAGATGGTGAAGTAAATAGCATCACTATAACTCCCATGTTATAACCTACAAACAACCATAAAGTAACTCCCACAAAAACAATCCTTGATAAAATAAAAATATGAGATAAAACAATGTTTTAGACCAAGAAACCCAAGAAACTTGGAAGAACCATAAGAAAGATATATCTCATTTTGTTAAAAGAGTAGCAAAGGAACATAGAAGAGTCCAGGAAGCATCCCAGCAAATCAGCAGAAAAGCCCACCTAAGCAACTTCAGAGTTCCAGGGTGGAGGAATATGGAAATGTAAGCACCAGGACACTACACATTCCCTTAGCATAATAAGGGAAAGTGAATGACTTCAACTTCAAGAACTACCACATGCATCAGTGTAGCCCCAGGAAAATACAGAAGCACCCCACTAGTCTCAGCATATGCCAGGCCACTAGGACCCAGCTCACCACCAGGAAAATTTCCAGAACCCTTCAACCTCCAGCAGTACCAGACACTCTCCAACCTAGTCCCTCAGTACAGAACCAGACAGGCTATTCCCCCATGGGTCTTGAGGCAATATCAGGGAAGCATCAGGTAAACAGCCAGGGTCTGCATCCACTGACCCAAAAAGTCTGAGAAAATGTTCCCTCTACAATAGGAGCAGAGCTTAAATTTAAAAGAAAAGAAAAAGATAAAAAAAATCAACAAAATACGGGGAAAAAAGAATATGACCATAGAATG
Source organism: Macrotis lagotis (assembly GCF_037893015.1). Classification (NCBI taxonomy): domain Eukaryota; kingdom Metazoa; phylum Chordata; class Mammalia; order Peramelemorphia; family Peramelidae; genus Macrotis; species Macrotis lagotis. The sequence goes on along the minus strand of NC_133658.1, from coordinate 78,010,978 downwards.
CTATTATGGTGACTGGGGATACCAAGTCATAAATTCAGAAGAATACAACAATGGCAAAATACCAAAGGACAAAATCAAAAGAAAAATGGGAAGTGGTCTCAAGATTAGAAAGTACTCACGGAAGAATTCAAAAAGAAGCTTCATATAAGAAAGGTAAAATAGAAATTGGTCAAAGAAAAGAGAATTAGGGAAAAAGATTCAAACTGATTAAAATGTAGAAATGACCAGATGAAAAGGAGATACAAAAAATACACTGAGGAAAACAGTACCTAAAAGAGTACAATTTGTCACATGGAAAAGAAAGTTCAAAAATTAATTTAGGAAAACAAACTATTAAATGTTAGAGCAAAAAGAAACTAAAGATTCTTTGAGAAATCAAGAATCAATGAAACAAATCCAAAAGAACAAAAAAGAATTGAAGAAAATTCAAACTCCTTAATGGAGAAAAAATAAACCTATTTGGAAAACTGATTCAGGAGGAACAATAGCAGAATCATTTGGCTATATGAAAGCTATAAGGGAAAGGAGAACCTGGATAGCATCTTTCAAGAAATTATCAAGGAAAATTTCCCTGGAGTTTTGGAACTTGAGGACTACAACCAAGAATCACTTTCCCAGACAAAATAGGCATACTAAATAAAAGGGGGAAATGGTGATTTAATGAAATAGCAGAATTTCAAGCTTTCATAAAAAGATCAGAATTAACATTAAAATTTTATCTCCAATATCAAGAACCAAGAGAAATGTTGATTGGTAAAAAGGAAAAGAAAAATATAAGAAATTCAATAGAATTAAAGAGTTTACATTCTTAGATGGGAAGATGATACTTTTAATTTTTAGAAATTGTATCACTAATAGTATAGCTAAAGGAAATATTCATAGACAAAGGATAAGAGGGTTAATAAGGGGAATTTGAGGGGATGACATAAAAAAATTAAGAGATGAGAAACAGGAGTATAGTTGTTACAAAAGGAAAAAAGATGGAAACTATTTCACATTAAGAAATGCAAAAGACCTATTACAGTGGAAGGGAAGATGGGAGGATAGGGGATGATAATCATTTGAACCTTACTACACTCATTAATTTTGACTCAAGGAGGGAATACTACATACAAAAGTCAAATACAGAAATCTAACATATCAAACAACAGGGAAGTAGGAGGGGAGGAGATTAATTAAAGGGGGTGTTGGGGTCTGACAGAAGAGAAGACAGGTCAGGAGATATGGTAGAGAGAAGGCAAACACTGATGAGGAGAGAAAGAGTTTAAAGAGACAGAGGACAAACAGGAGGAAGAATAGGATGGAGTGAAATGCACAGGTAGTTATTATACTTGTGAATATGAATAGAATGAACTCTCCCATAAAATAGGAATGAATAGCAGAGTCATCAAAAATTAGAATCCAACAATATGTTGTTTGTTGGTTTTTTTTAAGAGAACTGAATCAAGTTTATTTTTTAATTGGCATTTTCTTTTTTCCAAATAAATGTTATGAAAGATATTTCAACATTCATCCATATGCATATGTATATATTTAAGTTATAAAATTTCCTTCCCTGCTCCCTTCCCACCCCCCCCTCAGCTGCAAACAGTCAGATTAACATTGTACATACATATTTTTGATGAACATTTTTTACACATTAGTCATTTTGGGTATGAGGAATTAGATAGGGAAAGAGATATATAAACGATAATTTTTATAAAGTGTTTGTCAGATTCTGAAGAGGTTTTTTTTTTTTAGTTTTTTTGCTTTATTTTGTTTTTCCTTCATCTGGACAGGGATAGCTTTGTCCATTGCTGGTTTAATATGCTTGTCCTAGCTCTCTGAACTGCTGAGAGGAGCTGCTTCCATGAAGGTGATCATCTCACAATGTCATAATTCACATGTAAATTGTTCTCTTGGTTCTGCTCCCTTCACTCAGCATAAGATCTCATAAATCATTCCATGCTTCTCTGGAGTCCAAACATTTATGGTTTCTTATAGAAAAATAATATTCCATGGTATTCATGTACCAAAACTTGTTTAGCCATTACACAATTGATGAGTATCCTCTCAATTTCCACTTCTTTGCCATTACAGAAAGAGCTGTGATGAAAATTTTGGAACATGTGGTACTTTCCCTATCTTGTATAATTTCTCCTGGATATAATTCTAAAATTGGAATCCCTAGGTCAAAGGGTATGAACAGTTTTATTGCTCTTTGGGCATAATTCCATATGGCTTTCTAGAATGGTTAGATCCATTCACAACTCCCCTGGCAATGCATCAATGTCCTAATCCTCCCACAACCTCTCCAACATTGATCAATTTTCCTTTTTTCTCATCTTGGCCAAGCTGATAGGTGTAAGATGATACCTCATAGTTGGTTTAATTTGCTTTTCTGTAAGCAATAAAGATTTGGAGCATGTTTTCATATGCTTATTTATAGCCTTAATTTTTTTCATTTGAAAACTGTCTATCCACATCCCTTGACCAATTATCAATTGGGAATGATTTGTAAGGTTATTTGATGCAATTTTCTATATATTTTTGAAATGAGAACTTTATTAGAAATTTTAATTTTGGGGGGCTAGGTGGCGCAGTGGATAAAGCACTGGCCCTGGGGTCAGGAGTACCTGGGTTCAAATCTGATCTCAAACACTTAATAATTACCTAGATGTGTGGCCTTGGGCAAGCCACTTAATTCCATTTGCCTTGCAAAAACCTAAAAACAAACAAAAAAGAAATTTTAGTTTTGAAGAGTTCCTGGCTTTCTGTTTTCCTTCTGATTTTGATAACATTGATTTTATTACTGCAAAGACTTTTTAATTTAATATAGTCAAAAATCATTCATTTTGCATTTATACTATACTCTATTTCTTGTTTGGTCAAAAATTTGTCCCCTTTCCATAGATCTGACAGATACAGTATTTCTTGTTCTCTTAATTTATCTATGGTGTTGTCCTTTATGTCTAAATCCTGTACCTATTTTGACCTTATTTTGGTACAGGGTGTGAGATATAGGTCTATGGCTAATTTTTGCCATACTATTTTCTCTGTTTTCCCAATAATTTTTGTCAAATAGTGAGTTCTTATCCCAAAAATCTGATGTCTTTGGGTTTGTCAAACAGTAGATTGTTATAGCCATTTACTGCAGTTTCTTTTGAACCTATTCTAATCCATTGATCCATTACTCTATTTCTTAACCAGTACTGGGCAGTTTTGATGACTACAACTTTATAGTTTTAGATCTGGTAGAGCCAAGCCATCTTCCTTTACATTTTTTCATCAGTTCCCTTGCTATTCTTGACCTTTTGTTGTTCCAGATGAATTTTTTTACTATTTTTTTCTAGCTCAGTAAAATAGTTGTTTGGTGGTTTGATTGGCATGACACTGAATAAGCAATTTAATTTGGATAGAATTGTTATTTTTATTATATTAGCTTAATCTAACCATGAGCAATTGACATTTTTCCAATTATTTAGATCTGACTTTATTTGAGTGAGAAGTACTTTATAATTGTGTTCATACAGTTCCTGGGGTTGTGTTGGTAGGGAGATTTCCAAGGTTTTCATGTTGTCTACAGTCACTTTAAATGTAATTTCTTTTTCTATCTCTTGTTCTTGAACTTTGTTATCTTACATAAAAGTGCTGATTTTATATATATGTACATATATATACATATATACATACACACACACATATATATATATGTATATATATATATATATATATATATATATATATATATATATATATCCTGCTACTTTACTGAATTTGTGAATTGTTTCAAGGAGTTTTTTAGATGGTTTTCTCCAGTTCTCTAAGTATACTATCATATCATCTGCAAAGAGTGACAGTTTTGCTTTTTCTTGCCAGTTCTGATTCCTTCAATTTCTTTTTCTTCTCTTAGTGCTAATGCTATTAGCATATTGAATATAATTGTGATAATGGGAATCCTTGTTTCACCCAGGATCCTATTGGAAATGCTCTGAGTTCATTGCCATTAAATATAATATTTGTTGATGTTTTTAGGTACTAATTTGTTATTATATTGAGTCTTTTTCCTAATATTGAACTATCCCTTTCTACCTGGTATAAATCCTACTTGACTATGCTTTATTATCCTAGTCATAACTTGCTGTAGTCTCATTGTTAAAATTTTATTTAAGATTTTTGCATCAATATTCATTAGGGAGATTGATCTTCAATTTTCTTTGTCTATTTTGATTTTTCCTGGTTTAGGTATCAGAACCATATTGGTGTCCTAAAGGAAGTTTGGCAGAATTCCTTCCTCTCCTATTTTTAAAATACTTTATATAGAATAGGAATTAATTGTTCCTCAAGTGTTCGGTAGAATTCACTTGTAAATTCATCCAGATTCTTGATGGTTTTAGATAGATACTGCTTATAATTTTAAGCGAAACCCCATTTATTCCCAATCTTCTAGGTTTTTAATAGAAATAGATGTTGTATTTTATTAAAGGCCTTTTCAGCATCTATTGAGATAATCATATGATTTCTGTGGATTTTGCTATTGATATGTTCAATTATATTGATTGTTTTTTTTTAAATATTGAACTATCCCTGCCTATCTGGTATAAATCCTGATTATGGTGTATTATCCTATTAATATTTTGTTATAATCTCATTGCTAAAATTTTTATTTAAGATATTTGTATCAATATTCATTAGGGAGATTGGTTTATAATTTTCTTTCTATTTTTTAAAATAGTTTGAGTAGAATAGGAATTAAGTATTCCTTAAATGTTTGATAGAATTCACTTATAAGTCCACCTGGACCTTGGGATTTTTTTCTTAGGGAATTTATTAATGATTTCTTCAATTTATTTTTCTGAAATGAGGTTAAGTATTTTATTTCCTCTTCTGTTAATCTGGGCAGTTTGTATTTTTGTAAATAGTCATCCATTTCATTCAGGTGATCTAATTTATTGACAAGCAGTTCAGCAAAACAACTCAAAATTATCTCTTTAATTTACTGCTCATTGGATGTTAGTTCCCAATGCTTGATTTTATTTATGAGATCAATGGTTCTCTTGCTTTCAGTTTTATTAATCTCTCCCCTTATTTTTAGAATTTTTAATTTGGGTATCTTTAATTTGTTCTTTTTCTAGCTTTCTTAGTTGCTTTACCCAATTCATTGATCTCTTTTCTCTATTTTGTTCATATAGGCATTTAGAGCTATACGGTTTCCCTTCAAAACTGCCTTGGCTACATAATATAAATTTTAGTATGATAACTCATTAATATCAATTTCTTGGATATAATTATTGATTATTTCAATTATCTGTTGTTTGATCCAGCAAATTTTTAGTTTCCAATTTCTCTTTGGTTTATCTTTCCATGACCCTTTATTATATCTAATTTTTATTACACCATGGTCCGAGAAGTGTGTGTTTATTATTTCTGCCTTCCTGCATTTGGTTATAAGGTTTTTGTGCCCTATTACATGGTCTATTTTGGCATAGGTGCAACAATATGTTGTTAAAAGCAACACACTGGAAGCAGAGAGACATACAGAGCAAAGGTAAGGTGCTAGAGCAGAATCTATTCTGCTTAAACTGAAGCTAGAAAAAAAAATCGAAAGTAGCAATTCTGATCTCAAACAAAGTAAAAGCAGGGCAGTTAGGTGGCATAGTGGATAAAGCACTGGCCTTGGAGTCAGGAGTACCTGGGTTCAAATCTGGTCTCAGACACTTAATAATTACCTAGCTGTGTGGCCTTGGGCAATCCACTTAACCCCACTTGCCTTGCAAAAAAAAAACCCTAAAAAAGGATAGCATCTTAAAATAATATACTTTTAAACCAAAGCCATCATAGTTATTGAAAATACCATTGACAGGTCCTCCACTCAGGTTTTATTCAACCCAAACTTTAGTAATTTAAACACTTTGATAACATAACATTTCACTTAGGCAGGTTTATGATGTCATCAGTGTTCATAATTCAATTATTCAGATAAGTCCCAGATTTGTATCTCCAGTTTGAGTCTCTCTTCTGAGCTCCAGTCCCACATAACCAACAGCCTTTTAGATAGCATGAATCACATGTTCGATAGACCTTCAAATTCAACATGTCCAAAAAGCAACCCATTATATTTTCCCCAAGCCCAACCTTTTTTTCCAATTTTCCTATTACTATAAAAGGTACAAACATCTTCCCAGTCACCTAGACTGGGTGTTCATCTTGACTTCTCACTCACTGTTACACCAAAAACCCAATCTGTGGTCAAATAATACCATTTCTAACTTCATATCTCTCATTTATACCCTCTTCTCTCTTGCTGCCAATTCCTGGTCAATGAGAAGGGAGAAAAGCTTCGAATAGTCTTGTCAAAGTAATTAGTTATAAAAGCAAGAGAAGATACTGAAGTGAAGTACTGAAAAGGAAGAAAACAAGGGTCATCAGTTGATTTGCCAAGCCAGTCCATGAAACAAAGGGATTCAGTAGATATAGGTTGGATTCTGTGAATCAGGAAGCAATAAAGGGATTGTTTAAGTGCTCATCAAATACATGAATTAGTTGGATATTCAAGTCTGCTTCCTTCTTAGATAAATTACTGTTAAGTAATTACTGAATTCAATTTTTTTCCTGAACCAGAGCATTTGAATGAAATACAAAAATCATAAAAAATTAGTAAAAAGTACCTGGTTGTTATCTTAGTTATGTTTATTTTAAAAATCATTTAGATAAAATTCAAAATTTGCCCAAGATGACCATTTTATATCATCCACCATTTGGGAAACCTTCTGGTTTACTTCTTTCTAGAAGTAAATATATTTGGGTAAATAGATCTCTCATAGAGAATGACAAGAGATTAAATAGAACTCAGATTAGCCAACGTATGAGGAAAGAAGACACAATAAAGAATATTGGAAAGAGATTCAGCTGGGTGACACAGTAGACAGAGAACCAGCCCTGGATTCAGGAGGACCTGAGTTCAAATTTGGCCTCAGACACTTCATAATTACCTATGTGACCTTGAGAAAGTCATTTAACCCCATTGCTTTGCAAAAGCAAAAAAAAAAAAAAACATAATAGAAACGTCATTGGACCAGAAGTCAACAGACTTGAATCTTTATTTCTCTGGAAAAGTTACTTGACTTACTCAGTTCAGATATTACTCATTCATAAATTAATGTGAGTGGAAAGGATTCTGATAAGAGCCCTGACTCAGACCGTGGTTCAGACTCTGACACTGATGACTCTCTGTGTGACGTTGGGTAAGTCAGTTAATTTTCCTAAACTTGATTTTATCATCAATTAATGGAAGGAAGGATGAGATTATCTTTAAGACCACTATAAGCTATAGATATATGATCATATAATTCTTCTGAGTATAAAAATCATCTCTGATGGAGCTAGAGATAGAGGCACTTACAAAATATTTTTAAAGCAATGACCTAGTCCAGAGAGTTAAGACAACTCTATTTAACTGGTTATGGGCTATATTATCCTCAATCAGAGGAAGAAAAACAAAACAAAACAAAACACACACGCAAAAATATCAACCCTTCCAAATCTGGTGAACACTTTATAAAAATTATTTTTTATGTATCTCTCTTTCCCTTAATCTTAATTCCTCATGTCAAAAATTACTAATTTGTAAATAAGTTTGACAAAATATGTAAGTAAAATGCTAACCTGACTATTCCCTGTTGAGGGGAGAAGGGGGGGAAAGGAGGGTGGAGGGAAAATTTTGGAAATATGCATGTACAAATCAATAAATTAATTAATTTTTAAAAATCAATGACCTAACGACAGACACCACTCCATTTTTTATAAATATTTTATTTTTTTCCAATTGTATACAATAGTAGTTTCTACCAATCATTTTTGCAAGGTTTTGAATTTTGTGATTTTCCCCCTCCCTTCCCTCCCCCCTCCTCCCAACAGAAAGCAACCTGATTGTCTTTACATGGTTTCCATGATATGCATTGATCAATATTGAATGTGTTGAGAGAAAAAATATATCCTTAAGGAAGAAAGAAAATATTAGGGATAACAAAATTATATAATATTTAAGACCACATTTTAAAAATTGAAGACAATAATCTTTAGTTTTCATTTAAACTCCACAGTTCTTTCTCTGGATACTGATGATATCCTCCATTACAGATCCCCCCCCAAATTGTCCCTGATTATTACACTGATGGAATGAAGAAGTCCATCAAAGCTGATCATTACCACACCTTGTTGTTAAGTTGTACAATGTCTTTCTGGTTCTGCTCATCTCACTCAGCATCAATTCGTTATTTTTTTTTGCATGTGTCCAATTTAATTTTATAGGAATTTGTTTTCTAGTTGCAAGACGTTAATTTGCTCTTGAGTTTCTTTTCCCAATTTTTCCATTTGATTTTTAAACTCCTTCCTGATCTGTTCTAAGAAGTCTTTCTGGGTTGAAGTCTTTCTGGGTTCTGCATTCATATTCTCCTCTGAGCTGGTATTCTTATCTTCAAGGTAACATTCAATGACCCTCACTTTGTGCTGGCCTTTCTTCATTTTGGGCCCTTTTCCTAAGGTCTTGTGTTGGAGAAGGGGCTGGTTCACAGACCTTCGGTGTTGAGCTCCTTAGAGGCCTTGCTCCCTGGGTTTGGGAAGTACAAGTAGGTTAGCCAGTAGGGAATGCCAGAAGCTTTCTCTGGATTGTCTGTAGTCCATTCCCAATACGGGGGGGGGGGGGGGGGGGGGGGGGGTGGGGGGGAGGGGAGCTGGGGGGGGTATGGCAGGATCTGCTGGGCTCTCAGACTAGATAGCTAATCAACTTAATCAGCAATCAGCTTGGGGGAGATCTGTAGCCCATGCGAGGTATAAACACCTGGGGACTGTTGCTATGTTTCTTCTGGAAATTGTCATGCCCTCCCCTAGGGATGGGAGGGAGGTGGACCCAGCTGAAAACATTGAAGGCTTGGGTCTTTCAGATCAATGGAGCTGACCAGATGAATGAACTGGAGCTCTCCCATCTTCCGGCAAACTCTTCCCTCGCACTTTTCTCAGTCTCCTGGCCTTAATCTGCCTCTACACCTTCATTGGGTCTCTGCTCTCTGCCCACAGCTCTCCCTAGCTCCCCTTGAAACAGACCTTGTTGGTAGATGTTCTTCTCCTTGCTTTTTCCCTGGGTTCTGTGGATGCAAAATCTGTTAAGAGGCTTGGTTCATGTTAGTTCTGAGGAAAGGCCAGGAGAGCTTAAAAACAGTGCCTGACTTCTCTCTGCCATCTTGACTGGAAGTCCATTCTAAAATTAAATACTCTTTGGAAGGTTTTTAATATCTCCTGGAAAAAAAAGAGTATAAAATAGTTTTTTTTGCTAGTTCTACAACTGCTTGATTACATAAGACTCAAAGACTAGAGTGTCTGATTCTCAGGACATTACTTTCTATAAATTTAGTTAAAGGGTAAAATAAAATATATAAATAAATATATAAATTTAGGTGATCTTGAAGGCTCTTGAAAATGAGTAGAGTTTGGAATTAGTAGGTATCATATCACTCAATTAGAGCTCTTCCTTCCAATACTATTGATGATTTCATAATGCCTAAATCTGATGTCCTTTTCTCAGTCCTCATCTTCCTTTATTTATCTGCACTATTGCCTTTCTTTGTATGTCCAATGCTTATCACAGTTACTGATACATGATAAACATTTAGTGAATTATTTCTTTTCAACTTTGATTAACCATTATTTTGTCACTCTCTTCCACTTTGGCTTCTGGATATTCCATTGATTTTACTCCTATCTGCATTATTATTCCTTCCCAGTCTACTTTTCTGTTTCATTGATCTATCTCCTACCCTATTCCATGTATGGGGTTTGGTGGAATATAAAGTCTTTGTCCTAGACTATTTACTCTTCTCTCTAAACTCTCTGTGTGATCTCTTCTTTCATAAATTTGAACATGATATCTCTTTTTTTTTAGGATTTTTTGCAAGGCAAACAGGGTTAAGTGGCTTGCCCAAGGCCACACAGCTAGGTAATTATTAAGTGTCTGAAGCTGGATTTGAACTCAGGTACTTCTGACTCCAGGGCCAGTGCTCTATCCACAGCACCACCTAGCTTCCCCACATGATATCTCTTAAAGTGACTTCAGATCTATATATATACAATTCTAAACTTTTTCCTACTCAAACAAAAGCCTTCAGAATATTTACGTGAAAAATCTCCTCAGCATTTCAAAATAAACACATCCAAAAAATACTTTATTATCTCTCCTCATAAATTGACTTCCTCTTCAGGTTGCCTTTATTGATTCCAAGAACATCACCATGTTTATGGTCATGCAAACTCATAACCTTTTGCATTATCCTACTTCAGCCTCTATATAATCTATTTCTGTAATTTCTCTGACAGTTACATTTACTTTTTTCTTTTCTCTTCACTCATTCATTTAGTATACATTTATTAGAGACCTACAATCTGCCAGTACTACTCAATGGAAATAAAAAAGGAGCCAAAGACAGACCTTGCCCTGAGCATTCATTACCTAGATTACTGGTAATATCCTCCTATTTGTCCTCCTTGATTATAATCTCTACTTTCCCCAAATTGGCATTTGCAAAGTTACCTAAATAATCTTTCTGTGACACACATATGGTCACATCAATGCCTTGCTCAAAAAATGTTATTGATTCTCTATTGCCTCTAGTATGAAATACAATTCTATCAGCCAGCATAGAGTTTTCTGGTTGCTATCTACTTCTTTAAACTTACTTCATTTTCCATTAAAAAAAACAAAATCCCTCCAAATTCTAGATAAACTGGAGTATTGATTGCCAAATCTAGCAACTCTTTCCTCATGTCTCTGTATTCATATTAGTTAGTCCCATGACTGGTTTAGAGTCTCTTCATTTCCACCTTTCAAAATTATGACTTTTAAGACAATTCAGGAGGTAGTCTCTCCATGAAACCTTCACTAATCCTATCAGTTAATTTTTCTCCATTCTAAAATTACCTTGTATCATACATGGTTGTGTTCATTAATCTTCTTTACCTTCCAAACTCAGTAAAATATAAACTTCTTGAGGGAAAATATTATTTTCATTTTATCTTTGTATTTCCAACGCCTAGAATATAGTCTTTTGCTTGAGAAATATAGTGGATACTTGATACATCTTTACTGAATTTTTTTTGAATAGTTAGGAGGCAAACCATTGCATTATATTCAATATTGGTTCTTGGGAAATTTGACATGCAAGTCATACCTGAGCAATAATTATGTCTTACTATATATGGAGAATCCCTAATGGAAGGTGTTTAGTATCACTTTAAGATTCTATAAATCTTTGCTCAGCTTTTATTTAATCTGCATCTAAATGAAAAGATAGGGCTAGTCCCATAGGTGTAGTTCAAAATTGAAAGGAATTTAATAAAACAAATGACAGTTATTTGATTATGATTTGTAGCACATTTACTTTATAATTTCAAGTAATTCTTGATCAAGATAGGTTTTAAAAGATGATGTGTTTGAATGAAGTGTTTTATTCTTCAAATCTTTTTTTACTTAAAAAAATTTTAATTAAAATTGAAAATACTGAAAAGAAACATGGGTGGATATAAGCAAACTGAAAGATATTTCGACAATGACATACAAAATAACATTTTAAAAGATAAAGAGAAAATATGAATGGAAAAGTAAACAATCTGGTTAGGTAGAAAGAGAGAGAGATGATTATTGGATAGCTCATGAGTTGTACTGTTAACTTTGCAAAAAAATATTGAAGATATACCTTCAGCATATTTATGCAGTTTCTCTTTTTTGTGGAGCAATAGAATTAAGTGATTTTCCCAAGGTCATAAAGCTAGTGAGTATCAAGTGTTTGAGGTCAAATTTGAACTCAGGCCCTCTTGAATCCAGGGCTGGTGCTCTATCCACTGCCACCTAAGAGCCCCTTATGCATCATTCCTAAAGAATTTATAGAGTGAAGATAGATTTCCCAAATTGAGAAGGCTTGGATGGGTTACTGTCTCAACTTGTCTTCTGCAAAATATATGGAAAACTCTTTCAATATATCCCACTACAAAAAGAAATGTTAACTTGATGGGAGGACAGGTAAATGAACACCATACTAGTTGAATAGTAATATACAAAAAAAAAATCAGTAATAGAATTATATCAATTTAAAGTGAGATACCTAGTAATTTTACCTTGACTTTATGCTGTTTGCTTGATTAATTTAATGAATGATTTATATGAATGTATAAATGACAAATAATCTGTGATTTACATATGACAGAGAATTAAGTGAGACCAGTAATATGTTCACTGACAGAGTCAAAGTCCTGAAAAGTTCACAAAAAGCTGGGGCAATGAATCAAAACCAAGAAAGAAAAGGAAAATATGAATAAATGAAAAGTCTCAAATATGGATTTAAAATATTAATTGCATAATATATTATGAGAGAAGTACCTAGTTTGTTTGGGAAAGGGTCTGAGAGTTTTAAAGTTATGAAATAATATGACTGAACAGTGTGACAGGGCAGGCAGGAAAAAGTACAAAGTTTTTTTAAGAATATGTCCAAAGCAATGGTAGATTATCATCTTTTCTTATTTTTCCCAGGTTTGAAGTTCTGTACATCATTCTGAACATCACATTTTAGGAAGGTCATTGTTAAATTGAATGCATATCATAATTTGGAAGAAGTGTGGTAAAAACAGGAGCCCAAAAATCAGCTGAAGGTACTCAATATATTTAAAATGGAAAAGAGCAGACAGAGAAGTGATAGCTAACTATATATTTTACAGGTCATATGTAGGAAAACATGTTTCTATATTTAATATTAGGTGGTTGAAAGAGAAGAAGAAAAACAATGATAATGAAGATAGTAATGATAAATATGATGATGATGGTAACAGCACAGAAACTAAGATATAATACCCTGAGGTTATATGTGATATATTTCATGATGATACATGTGAAAGTTGCAGAAAGGTGTAATTGAGTTTAATGTGATTTCTTTCAAAAAGAAGAGCTATCAAAAATGGAACAAGCTACCTCTATATGTAGATTTCTTTCTCATTTAATGATTTCAAATTGAAGCTATACAACTTCTAGGTATATTTTAATACTATTTTATTGTTTCTCTAATTACATATAGAGAAAATTTTTAGCATTCATTATTACAAGATTGTGAATTTCAATTGTTTTCCCTTCCTCTCTACTGAAAATTGTAGGCATGTTGATATAATTTATAAATGTACTATCATGTAATACCTTTTTCCATATCAGTCTTAATGATAGAAGAAACAGATGAATAGAAAAAAATATAAATAACAATAAAGCAATTGAAAAAAATGTTTTGATCTGCATTCAGAGTCTATATTTTCACTATCTGGATATGGACAGCATTTTCCTTCATGAGTCTTGTATTTGTCTTGGACCATTGTGTTGTTGAGAAGAGATGAATTATTTATAATTGATCATGACCGATACTGTGTACATGGTTTTCCTAGCTCTGTACATTTCCTTTTTGCAACAGTTATAGATTTTTCCAATTTTTTTTACTTGAAACCTTCCTTTTGATCACTTCTTATTGCACAATATTACATTAATATGCTATAGCTTGTTCAGTTATTCACTAATTGATAGGAATTTGCTCAATTTTCAATTCCAATTAAAAAGTAAGCATATATAAATCCATCTATCTGAAACCAAAGGTCTTAGAAAAATGAGAATGCAGAGGCAGATAGGTAATGCAATGGATAGGGCACCAACCCTAGAGTTGGGAGGATCTGAGTTCAAATCTGATCTCAGACACAATAAACATAAAAATAAAAAGCAGGAAAATACTACTAAAATGTTTTTGCACATATAGTTCCATTTCTCTTCTTCATGATCTCATTAGGATATGGATATATTAGTAGTATGGAGCAAAGGATAAGCACAGTTTGGTTGCTTTTGGGGCAGTTTCCAATTGGTCTCCAGTAAGGTTTGACAGCTCACAACTCTACCAACATTGCATTAGTGTCCCATTTTTCCCACATCTTTTCCAACATTTATACATTTCTTTTTTATTTAATATTAGCCAATCTGATATATGGTTTCTTTTATATAAATAGCATTCTATGATAATCATGTATCATAACTTGTTTAACCTTTACCGAATTGATGGGCATCCCCTCAGTTTTCAATTCTTTGCCACTACAAAGAGAGCTGCTATGAATATTTTGGAACAAAATCTTTTCCCATTTTTTATGATTTCTTCTGTAAGTAGGCCTAGAATTGGAATTGCTGGGTCAAAGGATATGAACAGTTTTATTGCTCTTTAGGCATAGTTCTATATTGCTTTCCAGAATGGTTGGATCAGTTCACAACTTCATCAGCAATGCATTAATGTCCCAATCCTTCCACAAACTCACTAATATTAATCTTTTCCCCTTTTTTGTCATCTTAGTCAATCTGATTGGTGTGAGATCATACCTCAGAGTTGTTTTAATTTGCATTTCTCTAATCAGTAATAATTTGGAGCATATAGCTTTAATTTCTTTTAATTTCTTCATTTGAAAACTGTCTATTCATATCTTTTGACCATTTATCAATTGGGGAATGACTAGTTCTAATTTCTCATACACAAAACTATTGAAATAATTATATGATTTCTGTTCCTTTATTTACTGACAGGGTCAATTATGAAGATAATTTTCCTAATATTAAACCAACCTTGTATTCCTCATGTAAATTTCACTTGATCCTTTTATATAATCCTTGTAAAATATTGTTCAAATTACTTTGCTAGAATTTCATTCAAACTTTTTGCTTCGATGTTCATTTGGGAAATTGGTCTAAATTTTTTGCTTTTACTGTTTTTTTAGGGTTTTTTTGCAAGGCAAATGGGGTTAAGTGGCTTGCCCAAGGCCATGCAGCTAGGTAATTATTAAGTGTCTGAGGTCGGATTTCAACCCAGGTACTCCTGACTCCAGGGCCGGTGCTTTATCCACTATGCCACCTAACTGCCCCTTTAAGATGCTATCTTAAGGATAATTAGAGAAACAGAAATCATAAAAAGAGTGGGAGTCTTTTGCTTTTTGGTCTGAAATATGTTTTACAAGACATGAGGTCCATAAAAATGCAGAATCTCACCAAAATAATCAGAAAACAAACTGAAGCACTGATAATATAAAGATGATATGACAACAGTTATCTCTCCTTCCTTAGTTGAGGCTTTCCTTGAGCATATGTAGGATTTTGAAAATCTCAATGAACAATAATAGAAGTGTAACATCTAGGACTGATGACTGAGTACATTTGGAGAAAGAAGAGAGAGGAGCATACCTGCCAGCATCTGAAAAGTGAAAAGAAATCTGACTAAAGCTTATGAAATATAATGTTCTAAATCCCAGGGGAGAGTTGCACTCAGGTTTTATATGTATAACAAGATTTCTTCAAATTGTTTTTAGTAAGTTATGAATATTTCATCAAGAATTTAGATTATTCCATATGTTTCTGGTTTACATACATCACTAAGTGTCCCAGTGACTACAGAGGAGATGGTTCAGGAGGGAATGGAGAAACAAGAATATTTGGGACACCATTTTCATGGCATGCATACATGTTAATTTCATATTAACCCAGACTCAACTCCTCTTGATAGTCCAGAGAGCTTGGACAACTTTATTAGACTGGTTATGGACTATATTATCCCCAACCAGAGGAAGAAAAACAAAACAGAACAAAACACACTGACAAAAAAGCCCCACATCCCTACTGAATCTGATGAACACTTTATTAAAAATATCTCTTATGTATCTCTTTCCCCTAATCCTAATTCCTCATGCCACAAATTACTAATTTGTAAATATGTTTAACAAAATATGTATGTAAAATGCTAAAATAACTGTTCCCTACTGAGGGGAGGGGGTTGGGAAAGAAGAATGGAGGGAAATTTTGTAACTTGGAAATATGCATGTTCAAATGCATGAAAATTTAAAAAAAAATTAAAATTCATATTAATCCTATTCTTAAGATATAGTAAATATTTTTTCTGATATTTCTTTCCATTTAGTACATTTTAGATGCAAAACCTTTGCTAGACTATATTTCATATATATATATATATATATATATATATATATATATATATATATAATTTTCAAATCTTGTGTGGTGATCATTGCTACCATATCCAAAATTTGTAAGAAAAAAAGCTATTCATAAAACAGGGAACTCTAAAAAAAATCAATAGAATGATATCTCATATATCTAGCATCATGATAATTAACTAGAAGGTCCCTTTTAAAGCTAGAAGTTATATGGGGACAAATATTCATTCTTGAGAATCTCTGTATCTGATACAGATGCAATCAACAAATATTATTGATTAAATGAATCTTTGGAAAACAAAATTTGTTTTTAGGTCTCAATTTTGGTCCTATTCAATTGATTTATTGGAATTTGGAGAAGTTATTGAAAGCTAACTATGAAAGCTTAGTGCTAGATAGGAAGACTTTTAGTCCCAAGTTATGTCAGACTCATGTATTCACTGTAGAATGATGAATCTTTTTTGACAAAAATTGTTCTCAATGATCACATTTTAGATAGATAGATAGAGAGATAGAGATAGATAGATGATCAATTTTTAAAAGAACCAATGCTATAAAAAGATACAGTCCTTTAAGTACAAAAAAGTAAGAAGCATTTTCTAGAAAAGTAAAGATTTTATTTCAAGCTTCAACTTTTAAAAAATTAGAGTTTTTTTAATAGAAGCATTTATAAAGTAGATTATAGCTTCATTTCTCAAACAAAGGAACTTGAAGATAATTTAACTTATTCATGATGACTCAAAGCCATCATTATAATTTCCATTATTATACTGTGTTTTAACAAAGGTTGCCTACATGCTTTTTCATTTTTCCTTTTCCTTTTCCAGTGTCAGGCTGTCAGCTGATATTCTGTCATTATCATATCTAATTCAACAATTATCTCACCTCCTTTTAGTTTGGTCTGGCTATGGTGTTATAAGTTTGAAAAATCAGATAATTAAGTTTATTAAAATTATGTTAAATGATTCAATAAGTAACTTGGTTTGGGTCTGTTTTAGAATGTGGTTTTATTTTTTATTTTTAAACTATTTTATTTTTTCTAATAAAATATACATTTTAACATTATTTTTTATAATCTTGAGTTCCAAATTATCTCCCTCCCTCCCTCCTTATGTCCCTCACAAAAGAAAAAAAAATTTGAGATAAGTTTTACAAATATAATCATGCAACACATATTCCCATATTAGTCATATTGTGAATTAAAACAGACTAAAAAGGAAAAAAAATTCAAAATTCAAAAAAGAGGATCCTTCAATATACTATCAGATTCCATCAGTTTTTCCCTCTATAGATGGATAACAGTCTTTCATCATGAGCCCTTCATAATAACCTTAGGTCATTTGTATTACTCAAACTGTCATTCACAATCAATCATTGTTTAAGATGCATAAATTGTGTACTGCAGTCAGTCTATAATGTTGTCCTGGTTTTCCTAACTTCATTTTTCATCAGTTCATATGAATCTCTTCAAGTTTTTCTGAAAGTATCCTGTTCATCATTTCTGATGACACAGTAGTATTCCATCACAATAATTGATAGGAATATTCTAAATTCCCATTCTTCACTGCTACAAAATGATTTTTTTCACAAATAGAACTTTTTATTTTCTTTCTTATTTTTACTTTTTTTTTGGAATACTGACTTAGTAGTGCTATAGTGGATGAAAGGGTATGCAGTTTGATCACTTTTTGTATATAGTTTCAAACAGCTCTCCAGAATGGTTGGATTAATTTACAGTACCATAAACAAAACATTAGTTTTCCAATTTTCCTACACTTCCCTCCTATTTCCTTTTATGTCATATCAGCCAATCTGATAGGAGTGAGATGGTATTTTAGAGCTGTTTTGATTTGCATTTCCCTAATCAATGATGATTTAGAACATTTTTCATATGACTATAAATAGTATTGATTTCTTCAACAGAATTTTGTCTGTTCATATCCTTCAGCCATTTATCAGTTGGGGAATGCATTTTATTATTACAAATTTGACTCAGTTCTCTGAATATTTGAGTAATGAGATCTTTATCAGAGAAACTTACTATGAAATATATTCCCTTCAGTTTTCTGCTTTCCTTCTAAACTTATTTGCATTGGTTTTGGTTGTGCAAAATGTTTTCAATTCAATTTCAATTCAATATTAAAATAATCCAAATTATTGATTTTATCTCTTGATCAGTCATAAATGTTCCACTTCTCCAACTATCCAACAAGTAAACTATTTCATGTTTTCTTATTTTGCTTATGATATCACCCTTTTTGTCAATATCATGCACTTATTTTGACTTTGGTATACTTAGGAGATTTGGGATTTTTCTTTATTGTTTGTCCTTCATTCTCAAAGAAGATCATGACATTAGGATCTTTTTTTAGGTTTTTGCAAGGCAAATGGGGTTAAGTGGCTTGCCCAAGGCCACACAGCTATGTAATTATTAAGTGTCTGAGACCAGATTTGAACCCAGGTACTCCTGATGCCAAGGCCGGTGCTTTA
The DNA here is from genome assembly GCF_037893015.1 of Macrotis lagotis. Lineage (NCBI taxonomy): Eukaryota > Metazoa > Chordata > Mammalia > Peramelemorphia > Peramelidae > Macrotis > Macrotis lagotis. The sequence continues at coordinate 77,992,456 of NC_133658.1, read as the reverse complement.
TCCACTGCGCCACCTAGCTGCCCCGATATTAGGATTTGCAAATGAAATAATTTAAGTAAGGGAGGACTATTCAAGATTTCCAGCCTTACTTTCTCCTCTGGAGCTATCTGATCCAGTGGCAAGATATAGATTAATATTACAAGAGATCACCCTAGATGCAGTGGGAGACCTTGACCTTTTTAAGGTAAGATCTTTCCCAGGTTTTTCTTTCCATTTTTGTGGGTGCTCTTCCCAAAGGCCTGGCAAGATTTGTTGGGGTTCTTATACCCCCAAATTGGTCTGGCTTTCCTTGATTGTCCAACAATGGATCTCAGCTCACTTGTCTTTGGGCCTTGGTTGGTTCACAGTGAATATAAATAGCCTGTTTGTTTTTGTTCTCTTTTGGCCAGAAATCTTGAAGGCCTTCTTCCAGGCCCTTTTGACTATGTAATCTTTCTTACCTTCCTTAATCATTGAGGATCTTGCTCTCCCAACTTAATTTCTTTTTTGAATGTGGTCATTCTTGGTCTTTTTGCATCATCTCTCTCTTACCTAGCCTAAATCACTGAATGGGTATTGCCTCAGTCAAACTGTTACCTGGGAAAGACTTATATTTCCCTTGCATCTAAGGCCATCCCAATTATCCTGATCCATATATGGCTACTACATGGCACTGTAGAAAAAAGTGAGGTTGGTGAATTTGCACAACTCCCCACGTAATCCAATTTACTTGTATTTTATGGCATCATGGACCTGATATCATGGTCTTCTTCGAGAATAAAGGACAAACAGCAACAACAATAATACACTGCAATGTGTAGTTAAGTTTTTACATCAAGCTCCATAAATACTGGATCTCAGTATAATGGGAAAACTGTAAAACAAGAATTCTTAAACTGGACTCTATAGACTTGTTTTAAAAATATTTTGTTAGTTATTTTTCCACATGATTTGTTTCTTTATATATATATATATATATATATATATATATTTGTTATGCATTTTATATATATTTTATGTTATGCATTAAAATATTCTGAAAAGGGGTTCATTTCATAGAAAAAGTTAAGAACTGCTAAAGTATATAGTTAAAGCTTAACTTCAGTTCATTCCAATGTTTGTGCTTTCTTAGTTATTAAAAATTTACTTGGCCTTTGAAAATTATATTTGTCCTTTTTCTCTGATTTCTTGATTTTGCTTTCTTTCTTGATATATGTTTTGTTCATATGCATATCTCTCTTGCATTTGTTCCAATTACACAGATATGGGGATATTTGTTGTCACTTTAACACCCAGTTTTAAAGGTATGACCATGTTATAAAAGTCCTTAAAAACTAAACCATAGAGTTTTTTTTTAGTTTTTTTTTTTGCAAGGTAAACAGGGTTAAGTGGCTTACCTAAGGCCACACAGCTAGATAATTATTAAGTGTCTTAGACCAGATTTGAAACCAGGTACTCCTGACTTCAAGGCCGGTGCTTTATCCACTACGCCACCAAGCCGCCCCCAAACCATAGAGTTTTGAGAAGACAAATGACATAATAAATGTCATGTCTTTTAAAAGGCTAATCTGATTGCGTGGCACAAAGATGAACTTGACAATCTCTTCCCCTATCATATGAAATTGATTTGAGAGGAAGAAATTAAATTAACTTTAGTTATTTGAATGAGAATAGCAATCTCAATAGATGTTGATTGAATGGGCAAATATAATTTGTAGAAAAGTCATAGAATCACAGAATCTTAGATGTGTTTTGTAATCTAATTTGTATTTTGTTAAGCCAAAACATCCAATACATTTAAAGAATCAAACATAATTCTCTAGGGAATAGTATATGAGTTTCAATAATAAAACAACATAAACTTGGAAGAAGTTAAATTACAGTTACTGCCAATGGCATTTCAAAGATATATTTTTTTGAGAATAAGTAGAATGAAGCATATTAGAAATAATGACGTGTATGCTAGAATTTAGACTTCTTGAGAATGTGGGTAATAAGAAACTTATTTCATGGCATCTCTAGTTATTTTATAATTGCAAAATTGATTATATCTACTCAAAAAAAGAATTTATATATCAACATATAGGTTTCTTAAGATGAAGTAGAAAAATCCTAGGAAGAACTTGAGAAGACCCTTCAAATTAAGTTAATTCACTATGCACTTACACACTCAATTACTTCAATCTAAAGATGTATTTAACTCAAAAGACTTTAGGAGTGATGCTCTATTATCCTCATAATATCAGAAATGCATGAAGGAAGCCAAGCCCTTGCATGTTGTTTGGTACACTTACTTCCAAACTAGTAACAGTGACTGGAAGATAGATGTTAAGGTTTGACACAGGACAAATGGAAAATATACTCATATGTGAATACTTGGATTTAAACTTTGGACCCGGATCCCAAATACATAATATCACAGATCCACTTTAGAATTCTTGTGCTGTGCCCGGAACAATGTCTGGCCCATAATATGTGGCTAATAAAATGCCTGGCCATTTTGTTAATGTGTCAATCAAGGACAAATATGATTAGACAAAGAACAGAAGGAAGATTTAGAGCAAGAGTGAAAGATAATATAAATAAGAATAGAATGGGTTCCAATGATCACTATCATTTTTACAAAGATTAAATCATGAAATGGATGAACTATATTGCAGAAAATCTTTTTTTCCCTCCTGCCATAATGGTACTTGACTATTAAATAGTTATATATTGAGAACAAATTAATTTGGAATATTGGTTTGGCTAATTCATTTGCTAGTTCTTGAACTTTATGATATAAAATGATTTCTTGAGTGCTTAAGCAATTACATTTATATATCAAGCTATAATAAAATGAAAGACTGAACTATTAAGTACAAAATTATTTTCTTTGGTTTTGTCTGATAATGTCTGATAAGCAGAAAGATTCAAGGAAAGGGATAGAGAGGCAGCATGAAAGAGGTAGAAAGAAAAAAATAGTTCTATCCTTAAAAGTCCTGGGTTCAAATGTGAAGCTCTGTAAGCACTTGTATGTCCTTGGACAAATAATATTTCTCTCTAGACCTCAGATTCCTCATTTGCAAAGTTAGGAAGTTGGATTATAATGCTTTTAAGGTCCCTTCTAGTTAAAAATGCAGAGAGCATAAGAAATGAAAAAGAAACCATAATAGAAAAATAGGATTGTGAATACCAGCTTGACTACTGAGAATTTTAGCCATACCCTACATTCAAATGACTTTCTCTGACTTACTTTTTGTCTTTTATGCACAAGCATATTAAAAGTGAACAATAATGAATAGGTTTAATTTGTAACTATTAGAAGGATCCAAGCATTCATTAAGTGACTATGATATGCCAGTGACTGTGCTCAGAACTTTACAAATATCATCTCTTTTTGATCCTCACCACAACCCCAGGAGGTAAATATTATTAGTATCTCTACTTTCACACTGAGGTAAACAGAGGTTAAATTACCCAAGTCACAGAGATAGTATATGTCATTTTCTGGATTTGAACTCATTTCTTTCTGACTGAGTGTCCTATTATATCTATAGTTGTCTCAAGATGTAAATGTGGTCCTTACTTAAAGGTGCAAGTTTGAATTAATTCTTGTGATGTGTCTATTTTTTTCTCTTAAGTAAGAACAAGGCCAAACTCTACTTTCGATAAGAAAAGTCTGATTTTTGTCATATTAAATGTAGAATATGTATTTTGAATTACAGTTAGAAACCAATCAATGTCAGAACCTTAGAAGACAGAAGTAAATATGACACAAAGCTAGGAGGTATAAATAGGTAATAGAATCAGGATTTAAAAAGATCTCAATAGTCAAGTATATTAGGCATGTATCTAATGAAATTCAATAGGAAAGTTTTATCTCCTGCACTCAACTTTTTTCCATCTCTCTTTCCTTTCCTTTGATTGTCCTGCTGTCTCTGTTTTTGCCAACTGGAGAACTCTATTCAGTTTGGGGTGGCTTAATTTAAGAAGGACATTGATAAACTGGGGAATGTCCAGAGATGAACAGCCCAAATGGTAAGGAACACTGATTATGTGTCATTTGAAGATCTGTTGAAGAAACTGGGTATGTTTAGCCTGGAAAAGAAAAAAAAAACTTGTGGAGGATGAAGCAGCATGATGCCTCTCTTCAATTATTTGAAGGGTTTTCATATGGAGTAAGCATCAGAGTTGTTATATTGGCATGAGAGATCAAAACTAGGAACAGTGACTGGAAGATAGATGTTAAGGTTTGTTAAGGTTTGACCCAGGGCAAACTTTCTAAAAGTTCAAGCTTTCCCAAAGCAGGATGTACTGTCTTGAAAAATTCATAGTTCTTTCCTAGAGCCATGGAACCATAAATTTAAGATACTGTGAAATTGCATCAGGTCTCTGATCTAGCTCCAAGGGTATCAACACTTTCCTGGGATCTTCATAGGATCATATAATTAGAATTAGGAAAGATCTACCCTAGAAATCATCTATCCCAGGGGCTTTAACCTGGGATCAGAGAACTTTAAAAACAAATTTATAAGTATATTCCAATATAATTAGTTTCTCTTGTAACCCTATATATTTTATGCATTTAATATCATTTTTCCCTGAGGAATCTATAGGCTAAACTAGATTTTTAAAATTATGAGCATCTAACCTTTTAGGTTTTCTGAACCACATCACCAAATAATTTGTCAAGGGTTATGTATAGAATTTAATGTTTGTTTATGGTTGCAATATAATTTATATTACCAATAAGAATAATTATAAAATGTAATAATGCAGCATGAATGAGCTTTGGGGTGGGGAGAATGGCACAGGTTGGCCACACCTGATTTAAATGATCCATGAAACAAACACAAACAAACAAGGCAAGAATTCCTGATGCAATCCAGTCCCTTTATTTTATATATGAGAAAAGTGGAGTGGACTAACTAACTTGAAGATGCCCAGTATCATTGGCAGGACTTGAACCTAGATCTTCTGACTCCAAATACTTTCTCTTATTCACTATATCACATCCCTGAAAGGTCATTTTTGGACTAATCTCTTTCAAGAGGAGATTAATAGCCCATCTGCAATGACCTTGACCTTGTATGTACCTAGCCTCAGCATGGGTACAAAACACACAGTGAGAAATGTCTATGCTGTGAGTTGAAGAAGATCAAGGTGAACAGGAGTCCTGAGGCTCTCTGCAAAGTAACTCCTTATACAGTCCAAGGACACTTCATGATCTCATCAGCTCCCTTTGCTATCTCTATGCTGCTTATTCTTAAATAGTCTTTTCCTGCCCCAACCTTTCTACTGACCTCCAAACTTGCATCTCCAATTCTCTTTCAGATTTCTCAGACTGGCTGTAGACATCTTAAACCTATTATATCTACTGTGGAACCCATAATTTTTCCCTCTAAACTCCTCCCCTTCCTACCTTCCCTATTCCTGTAAAGGGCAATACCATCCTCCTAGTTGTCTGGACTCACAGTTTAGGAGGCCTGGATTTCTTTCTATTTCAACTCTTTTCCCCAAATCCTGCCTGCCTCAGATCTCTTTCTATTCGAATCGATCCACCATTCAATTGTCAAAGTTATTTTCTTAAAATAGGTCCAATCATGTCTCTCCACTCCCTACTCAAACTACAGTGGTTTCCTGTCATCTCAAGGATCAAGTGCAAAATGTTCTTTTTAACATTCAAAGAAATTCATAATCTGTTTTGTCCTACCATTTCCAGTCTTCTCACACCTTGCTCCCTTACATGAACTCTTCAATCTAGTGGCATTAGTTTCCTGGCTATTTTATAAGCAAGACATTCTAACTCTTGGCTTCCATCATTTTCTCTTTGTCCACTATGCCTGCAAAAGTATGTTCCCTCTGCTTTGCCTACTGAACTCTCTGGCTTTCTTTAAGTCCAAACTAAAATTTTTCTACAGGAAACCTTTCTCAATCTCTCTTAATTCCAGTACCTTCTGTCAGTTATTGATCCCCAATTTATTCTCTATATGGTTGTTTTATATACACATATATATATATATCTGATTTTAATATTGTCTTTCCCATTAGATTGTAAGCTCCTTGAAAGTCAAGAATTGTTTTTTTCTCCCTTTTTTACATCTCTTGCTTAGCATAGAATCTAACATGTAGTAGGTAGTGAATAAATGCTTACTGTCTCCTTGAAAAATATCATAGTTCTTTTTGGACATCTTCAATCAAAGGTTAGATAAACATTTGTAGGGTATAGAGATTCTTTTATGTAGTTTAGATAAAATGGCACCCTGAAGTACTTTCTAAAACTCATATTCTGTGATACTATAATTCTATAAAGATCAGAAATTGAGGGTACTAGAGAAAGTTGTCCAAAGGGAAAGATAAAACAAAATATTAGTGTTAGAAGACACCAATAAAAACATAAACCCAGATTCCAGTTATTTTCTTCCCTCCATCCTCTTTCTATACAATTCCAACCCCCAAAGACTCCTAACTCATGGAGTCTTATCATAAGTTGAAGACAATACTCAAAAATTTGTTTCCCTTTAGAGTGAACAAGTACAGAGGAGGTGTTACAAACTGCAGTTGTTAAATGAATTTGTAGGACTTTAGGACTTTATGGAAAGTGAGATTCACTAAAGGAGAAAAATCTTATTTATGAGATAATAGGATTCCTTTATAAGTTTTGATGTATAGTTCATGAACCTCTGTAAGTTCTTTGATGTGCTTTTTTAAATTCAATTTCTGTTTAGATCTAAAGTGACATAAAAGAAAAACTCACTGGAATAGTAGGTGTTTCCAATTCTATATCCCTATATTTATGTTCTTCTTAGGAGTAAATACAAACCTAGGGAAGATGCTATGAGACTTGGGACTGTATGTTTCCTAGTGAAAAATCCAAGTTAGTGATTGTTGAGGGACTTCCTTACTAGTTAGTTGCCTTAAGTTTGGTTGTCTTCTTAGAAAAGTCTAAACTGCTAGTACTCTAGGTATGGAGAACTTTTATACTTCATGGAAAGTAGAACTTACTAGAAAGAGAGAGAGAAGAATTATATTATTTGTTTATGTTATGTTATATTGATGTTAATATGAATGCTATATTTGTCTTTCTTAAACTTAATTTCTGTATCTTCAACAGCCCACTAGACAACACCATCTAGAAATCAAATAGGCATAACAAATTTACCTTTTCCAGAATGGAACTTTTCTCCTTTACTTTAAATCTACCACTCTTTCTAATATTCTTCTTACTATTAATTATGACATTACACTTATAAACCCAAGTTTTCACTTTCAGAATCATTAACTGCTGAGACTTCCTCATGCCTGTTAATCAGTTGCCAAGTCGTGTAAATTCTACCTCTTGCACTCATATTCTAATCATCTAGTATTCTTCAATGGCGTGTTGAATGGTATCCCTGGAATCCAATCTCTTCTTTCTCCAATTTATTTTCTATACACTAAGCTTTTTATCTCTAAAGGACAGTTTGAGCATCTTACTTCCCTGCTCAAGCAGCTCCCCAATGCTTTTAGGATGAGATACAAACTCCTTCAAGACTTGAATGCACATTTCTGGACTTAATTCATAATAGTACCTTCAAGGCTCAAATCAACTGCCAAATCTTCTATTCTTTCCAGGTTTTGGCCCTCTTCTCAAATTCCTTTGTTTTTGCATGCTGTGCTCATTTTTCTGCAATAGCAATAGAATGTAAATTCCACTGAGGAGATGTCTGCCATTTTTCCTTATATCCACTTAGTGCTTAATGTTTAATAAAAGCTTTTGAAATCAGTTGTATTGAACTCTACTTAGCACATTTAGTTATTAAAGCCTTATTAAATTTAAAGACATTTTGATTTCTGAATTTGATACCAGTTCATTCTGAGTTTACTGAGGGTCCTTCATCAAATGAGTTTGCTTTTTTCAAAGAAGACAATTTCATATTTATAATGGGTTATATTTAATCAGATTAAATTGATGAAAATTCCAGTACCTGGATATCTTGCATTTCTTTAACCCCAAGAAGTTCTATGTGTGTCTTTAACTTTATGTCACATTTCTGAAAGCTGTTTTTCCCTCTAATCAATTTTGAGGGAAAATCCTTCATATGTAAAATGAACAATGTTTTCTCGGTCACTATATAAATGAAGAACTTCTAGTTATTTTTCCTTCTTTGTGTTTGCCTAAGTAGGGCTCTTACAATGTCTACCTTATGTCATGTTTGCTGGAGTCTTTTTTTTTTTTTTAGGTTTTTTTTTTGCAAGGCAAATGAGGTTAAGTGGCTTGCCCAGGGCCACACAGCTAGGTAATTATTAAGTGACTGAGACCAGATTTGAACCCAGGTACTCTTGACTCCAGGGCTGGTGCTTTATCCACTGTGCCACCTAGCCGCCCCTGCTGGAGTCTTTTTTCCTATCACCTAGTACTTTTTAGCTTCTCTTCTTCACTTATAATAGAGTTTTAAGTCCATATTTTAAAATCTCTTTCAATCTATTCTAATTTTGTGATTATATCCTAGTTTTGCTCCCTCATTCAGTTTTCTTAACCATTAATTGTCTATTAATGTCTTGTAACTCAAACCATCACTAATGTAAGTTATTATTCATATAATTTCCCTTTTTCCTAAGACATTTCTATAATTTGGTCCAGAAATTTGATAGCTGTTTATTTCTCTACATATGTTCATTTCTTGTGAACTGTTCAAATATCTTTTCTAACATTTTATGATTCATCTTTGGAAAATTTATTTTTATTTGATAAACAACTAAATTCAAATTTCTATTTATGGCCAGGAAAGTCAAACTTTTGCATGATAAAATGAAATGGATGATTCAATAGAAAATTTTCCAAAAACATTTTTCCCTTCCACCATCATTAATATTGCATAAAAGTTAAAACTGCAGGGGCATCTAGGTGGCACAGTGGATAGAACACTGGCCCTGGAGTCAGGAAGACGTGAGTTCAAATCCAACCTCATACACTTAATTACCTAGCTGTCACTTAACCCACTGCCTTATTAAAAAAAAAAACAACTTCAGTTCAATACTTTAAAAAAGAAATACAAAAGAAATGAACAATTAAAAGGAAGGAAGAAAGGAAAAGAGGAAGAAAAGAGAAAGAAAGAAAGAAAGAAAGAAAGAAAGGTTGCTCCTGCTTCACAGTATACCACCTATTAGTATTTTTTTAATTACAAGGTGACTTTTGCCAAAATAGTTTCTCTTTTGTTTATTTGTTTTATTTTATACTTACTCTAAATGAAACAAGGGAAAGCAAAAATAAAGTATAAGATTTTGCAAGGTTCTTGAATAATCAGCTAGAAGAAAATATTATTAATTGAAGATAGTACAAAAATTATCCTTTGATTCTTACATTCACCTTTTTTAAAAAGAATGCCTCTTATGGGGCAAAGGGTAATTTGAACTAATGTGAAGGAAGTTTACCTCCAGAATCCACAAGGGCAAAATGACCAGAACTTTTTCATGGGTATTATAACACAAGTAAAGGATATTTTACCCTTGTGACAGGTCTTTTGACTTTTGGTCCTCCCCCCCAAGTTGTACCCCAGTGGAGATGGGGCAGAGGAGAGAAAAAGATGAGGGACAAAAGTCCGTGGGACAATGGAGCACAAGGGTGTTCTGTGTTCTACATTGTCTACATTGTCTTTTACCACTGATATACCCTTTTTATTTAGATGCTATTTTGAAAGGCCATAAAATACTGCACCCTAATTGTATTTGTTATTGTTATTCTTCAGTCATTTGTGAGTCATGCCTGACTTGTTGTGATACCATTTGAAGTTTATTTGCTAAAGATACTGGAGTGCAATGCCATTTCTTTTTACCAGCTCATTTTACAGATGATGAATTGAGGAAAACAGGGTTAACAGACATGTCTAAGATCACACAATTGGTAAGTGTCTGAGGCTCAATTTGAATTCAGGAAGATGAATCTTCCTGGTTTGAGGTCCAGAACTCTATCCATTGTACCACCTAAGTGCCAAATGCTTTTGTCATAAGTTAAAAATTTCTATATAACAGTTCTGAATTAGTAAGAATTATTTACATTGAAATTCATGAAGTAACTTTATCCCTAATTTATTTCTTCCCTCCTTCCTTATTTTGTTATTTCCTTTTTTCCTTTTTGTTTTCTTTCCTTTCTTCGAGTCAGGAAGAGTCAGGGTTCCAGTCTCAACTGACTCTACTGACCATGGTCAAGTCATTTTGGTATTTTTATTGTCCAGTTGTCCCAGTTCTGGTATTTCTTGGTAAAGGTACCGGAGTACTTTGTCATGACCTCCTCCAGGTTGTTTTACAGAAGTAACTCACTTAAGCCTGGGTAACACTAATAACTGTCTGAGGTCATATTTGATCTTAGGAAAAGAAGTCTTTCTGGGGTGTCTAGGTGGCACAGTAGATGGACCACCAGCCCTGGAGTCAGGAGTACCTGAGTTCAAATTCAGCCTCAGAAACTTAATAATTACTTAGCTGTGTGGCCTTGGGCAATCCACTTAACCCCATTGCCTTGCTAAAAAAAAATAAAATAAAAAAAGAAGTCTTTCTGACTCTAAGCCCTGAGACACTATCCACCAAAAAAATCTAGTTTCCCCTTAAGTCATTTTATTTTCTTTAATTAGTCAAATTAGTTAGCAAATAGCAATTTAAAATCAAATACTAAAAATTTAATTGATTAATAATATTTTCAAAAATCATATATTAGGTTCTTATGTCTGGGTCAGCACAAGTTTGCTGAGCACTTGGAATAGAGATACCACATAAAAAGGAGTGGTGATGGGGGAAAGGGTTGGTATGTTTTGTTGGGGGGACATTTGCTGTTGTTTATTTTTTTACATTATTACAATACACTTGCTGAATAAATAAATATAATCCCGCCCCCTTTCAGTTCCCCTCTGTCTTTGAGCTGGATCTCATTTTTTACCATAAGTCCATCAGAGAAGTTGCTTTGCAATTTTCCCCCACACTTGCTATTGTTAACTATATTTCTTTCTATCTTATTTCTCAAATTCCAAGCCCTACAAGCTCTTAATATAGATTCTGCAAAATCCTGTGCAATCCTGACTCTAACTCCACAATATTTGAATTGTTTCTTTCTGGCTGCTTGTAATATTTTCTCCTTGATTTGGGAGTTCTGGAATTTGGCTATAATATTTCTGAGAATTTTTATTTTGGATCTCTTTTATTTTATTTATTTATTTTATTTTATTTATATTATTTTATTTTATTTTGGATCTCTTTGGATATCAGGAAGGTGATATCATGATTTGCAAGTGAGTTGAAATTGGGCAGGGTTGTGCAAAGTCACCAACCTCACTCTCTCCTCTGGAGCCAAGTTGGTCCAGTAACAAGATATAGATAAGGATAACTGGGGATGTATGCAGTGTGAGATCTTGATCTATTTAAGCTAAGTTCTCACTATACCTCAGTTGACTGAGGAAACATCCATTTAATGATTAAATCTAGGTAAGAAATAAGGCAAATAATGACCTTTTTACTTAATCAGAAAAAAACAGTTTTAGGGAAGACCCTCAAGATTTTTTGGCCAAAATAAAAAGAGTTGTTATTTATATTAGCCCTGAGCCATCAAAACCCAAAGATAAAATGAGACTCTCCAATCAAAGAAAGTCAGAATGATTTGAATTTAAGCCAAAGTCCTTAAAAAAAGAAACCTAGTCCATAAATCCCAAGATATCTTACGATTTATATATATATATATATATATATATATATATATATATATATATATATATATATATTCCTTTGAGCAGAGCATCAGCAGGTAAGCTTGGATTCCCTCTGTGGACAGAAGAGGTAAAGAAGGGAGGGACTGAAATAAGTAGTGAGGAAGAAGGAATAAAGGAAGAAGGATCCGTGTTGTTCAACTGGAGCTGTTACTTGGCCCTCCAGTCAGGGTACTGCTCATAGTAGATTCAATGCTAGTTATTGGAGGTATGTTAAAAGAAAAACTCTTAACCTTCAAATGCTTATAAGATTTAGAAGTAACAATAAAAAAGCTTAGTAAGTGACATGTGTGAAGAATAGTAAAAAGGTCAGTCTAGTTAGGCATTAGATTTTGCTAAGAACAATGATATATTAAAGAATGCAAAGATAGGGAAAGGATAGGTTGTGAAGAACCTTAAATGCTAAACGTGAAATTTTATTTGATCTCCTAGATAATAGTGGATGATCAGACCTAGTTTATAAACTCAAAGTATCTTCTGTGTGGAAGATAAATCAGAATGGAGAAAGGGTCAGCTATTTAGGAGACAATTGCATTCAGATGAGAAGTATGAAGCCTGAATTAGGGTTGTGGCCATGCAAATAGAGAAAAAATTAAGAAATGTGGTAGAGCTGGAAATGACATGATTCAACCTCTCACTTAGTATGTAAGGTGAGAGTGAATAATGGAAAATGACACTGAGTTGGTGATTCTAGATAATAGGAAGATTGATAGTGCTTTAGAGAAAAAAGAGTTGAGTTTTTTTTTGGGGGGGAGAATACTGAATTCTGTTTTGAACCTGTTAACATCCAAGTACCTACAGGATATGCTGTTAAAAATATTCAATAAGGAAATTAGTGATATGGGACTTCACCTCAGGAGAAAGATTAAGACTGAGTATATAGTTCTGAGAGTCATCTTCATAGAGATGATAATTAAATCATAATTAAATCTTAAACCCATGGGTGTTTATGAGGTAGCTAAGTGAGAGAGTACAGATAGAAAAAAAGAAGAGAATCTAGGATAAAATCATCAATATTTATTGGGACTGGGGTGGAGGTGGCATGGCATGGCATGGATGACGATTTGAAAAAAAAGAGATTGAATAGTAGTGAGGAAGGTGAGAGGAAATCCTAGAGAGAGCAATGTCATGAAAGCCCAAAGAAGAGAATAAATCCAGGTTTAGAAGTGGATATTAACCACAATATCTAACATTTTAAGATTTATGAAGGACTTAGCATAATTATCTCATTTGTTTTTCACCCTAATGCTAATCATTGAACTTCATTTACAGAAGAAGAAAACAAAGGTGAGAGAAGTTATGGAATACAATTAATACCTGTGTGAGACAGGATTTAAAGTCAGCTCTTTTTTAACTCTGAGTTTAACTCTATTCACTATTTACCTCACTGGCAGATAGTTCAAAGTGTCAAGTGATGAAGAAAGGTCAAGAAGAATAAGAATTTTTAAAAGTTCATCAAATTTGACCAACTGAATATCATTATTCATTAATTTAAATATTTTATTAAAAATCATCAAAAATAACAAAATATTTGCATATGCAAATAAGTAAATGCATTGCATGAAACTACCACAGTTTGCCTTTTTAAAAGTATACAATATATTCAATATTACCCTTTCAAATATATCCTGCTGGTCTGTGATTCTCTCTACTATTTTCTGCCTATTTCTATAATATTATCTGCAAAAATACTCCTATTGTTTTTTCTTTTTTGGGAAGAATGGAGCAACACTGTCACTAACTTCCTCTCCCTACTTAACCCTATACAATACTTGTACTCCTATACAATACAATACCAATAGACATAGTCCAACAGAACATTTGTCATATACCCCCGCCCAAATTTATGTCTTTTCCTGTACCCATTTACAAGATTTGGTAATCATCATTAAAACTGTGGAATATTGCTTTGTCTTTGCATTGATTAGAGTTAAGTATTTTAGCTTTTGTTTTTTTCTTTATATTGTTGTTATAATTTAATTTATTCTCTTCTTTTTTATTTTTCATATTACTCTACATCAGTTTATACAATCTTCCTAGATTTCTCTAAACCTGACTCTTTCCTCATAAGGTAAAATCATATTCTTACTACATTTATATGCCATAATGTATTGAACCATTCTCCAATGGAGAGGTACCTTTTTTGTTTTCAATTTTTTGCTGTAACAAAAAAGTTACTATAAATATTTGTCCCTCTTTCTTCGATTTCTTTGTCTCTCTTTGTTTAATGGCCATTTCCCCCCTCCTCCTTTCTTCTAGCTTCCTTATCTTCCTTCAAATCCTGGATAAAGGGGTGACTAGGTGGCATAGTGGATAAAGCACGGGCCCTGGAGTCAGGAGTACCTGGGTTCAAATCCAGTCTCAGACACTTAATAATTACCTAGCTGTGTGGCCTTGGGCAAGCCACTTAACCTTGTTTGCCCTGCAAAAAAACCCCTAAAAACCCCCCAATACCCCAAATCTTGGATAAAAATACCATCTTCTAAAAGATGTTTTTTCCTAATCCTCCTTAGTCTCTTAACCCAGTTGCTTATCTTCAGTTTATACTCGTCTATCTGGTTTGCACACAATTGCACTCTGTTCCTCATTAAGTTTATTTTTTTGGTTGATCAGCAGTATTCACTTATTTATTTTTGCAATGTTGTAGATTTTTTTGCTTGTCTTCATTAAGTAATCAATAATATAAATATTAATATATAAAGGTTTATCATGGTCCTAATATGTGCTAAACAATAGACAATGAACACCTTAGGAGTAGGAATTGGTTTTTGGCTTCTTTTTGTCATTCTTTGCATACCCAGGGGTAAACCCAATGGTACATAGCAGATGTTTATTAAATGTTTGTTGACTTGACTGGCTTAACAATTATTTGTATAATCTTGGTAGTGGGATTGCTGAATTAAATGAAGTGAGTTGTCATAGTACCACTGGTTTAAAAGAAAATGAAAAGTTGATCGGCTGCTGGCACATAGTTCCAAATTTCTTTCCAGAATGACCATTGTAGCTCTACTAGTGGTGGACTAAGTACCTCTCCTTCCCTGTCCAAAATAGTAATTTTTTCCTTTTTTTTGTCACTTTTGCAAATTAATGGATGTAAGGTGCAACTCCTTTATTGAAACTGAATTTCTCCGTGATTTGGAGTTTATTGTTCACTTAGATTTCTTTTTGAGAATCCTCTGATACAGATTTTCATTCTATAATGATTTTCCCATTGAGGAATTGATGTCATTCCTTTATAATTGATTTAATCATATATATGAACATATACATACACATATCTAAATTTTATCAGCGAAATGCCATGATTCCCTCACTCCCACCAGCTGACTACTTCGATTTTATCTTTAATGACTTTGATTTTTTTTTGGTAAGGCAATGGAGTTGAATGAGTTGCCCAAGGTCACCCAGCTAGGCAATGGTTAAGTGTCTGAGTCCAGATTTGAACTCAGGTCATCCTGACTCCAGGACTGGTTCTCTATCCACTGCACCACCTAGCTGCTCAGACTTTAATTTATTTTTTTACAAATTTTTAAATTTTTTATGTGACCACAATTGTCAGGTTTTTTTTTTTTTCTGGGCAATAACTCTTCTACCCATTTATACTTGTAGATGATTATGAACTTTGGAGAAAGTAGTATCAGTTGAGCAATAAGATTAGAAGTCAGAAGACTGAAGGTTTTCAGAAGTCTAGAGAGAGGAAGTAGAAGAGATATAGATGTGCACTAACTGAAGGGAACACATCCACTCAAAGATGTAAGGAAGATGTTTTAGGTAGAATGAAAAGTATTTCCAGGAAAGAATAAAACAATAAAGTGAAATTCCATATTTAACTAAAAAGGAAAAATATTTCTTGGCAACTGGAAATTCCAATTAATTATTATTATTATTATTATTATTATTATTATTAAGTAATTATTAAACTCCCTAAATGTTAAATGCTAGAGATCTCTACAGACAAAAATAAAATAGTCTCAAATTCCTAAAAATACTTAGGAAACCTTAGTCAATGGACTTCTGGGAAACCTAAGGAAAAATAAAAAAAAAGAGGGGGCATTAAAGCAAAAATAATACAATAACATAAACATTATTATTTCTAGGTTATATTACAGAGGACATTGTATTTGAACACTGCCTGACTAGTCAGGGATACTTTACAGAGATGACATTCTGCAGGAAAGGCAAATTTAGAAAATTAAGAAGGAACATGAAAGGAGGATAGTCTTAATTTACTCTTAAGCTATGAGGTTCAAACAAGATAATGTATGTAAAATATTTATGAAAGTTTAAAATTGCTATATAAATGTCATATGTTAATATTTCTTGTTTCCCTGAGACTAACCCTTTATTACAGAAAGCATGCCATCTTCAACAAACAAATGGAGAGTATCCATACACTTTAAGTAACATGCCCTTTTGCTATACTCTCTTCTAGAGTCAAATGTCTCACCTGCCTCTCTCTCTCTTTTTCCAGCGCTATAGGAACTGAGCATTTATTTTGCTCTCTTCATGTGCATCAATGTATGATATGTGGAGGGATATAATAATGTTGTCTCTTCCTCTAGATTGTAATGGCAGAGATTTTCTTTTTATTCCCCTTGCACTTATCACAGGATTTGACACATAGGTGTTGCTTAATAAAATTTTAATGATTGTTTCAGATTGTAGTGTGGAATGGTCAAAAGGATGAATTTCTAAGAAACATATGATCTTCTGGGTTTGAGGGTAGGGGACAGTTCTATCTGCTGCCAAGTAAAACCATGTAATACCATTTACCTGCAGCCATACCCATTTAATCCATGTGGTGAGACTTGGGAAGCCAGCTTATGGCAGTTAGTGATAATATGAAATAGATAAGACTGGCTTCCTATTTCAGAGAATAAAAGGTAGTCTTGTCTGCTTAAGGCAAGGGAAGAAAAGTCTTTTTAATTGTCTATTAAGTTGGTACTTAGTGTGCCTAAAAAAGAGGTTAACTAGAGAAATTGTTCCCTCTTTCCTATCCTGAGGACAAATGTTATAAAAGTCTAAGTGAGAATAGAAAGAAACTTTAGACTTTTATATATCTACATAGTAAATGTGGTGAACAAATGACCCTCATGAGATAGCTAGGTGGTGCAGTGAATAGAATACTGGCCCTAGAGTCAGAAGGACCTGAGTTCAAATTTGACCTCAGACACTTGATAATTACTAGCTGTGTGACCTTAGGCAAGTTACACAATCCCACTGGCTTATAAAAAAAACAAGAACAAAAAAACTACCCTCCCCAAAAATGACCCTACTATTGCTTCTAGCTTTGTTGTGTCTATATTTTCTGCTCTAAAGTAAAAGAACAGTAAAGGCATAACTGATTGCACTAAAGACATTGAAAGCTTTGGAAGTTCAAGAAGTAGAGGTGAGGTGACAGAAATCTATACCAACATTTGCCATCATCAAAACCTGGTTCTCCAACACAGCCCTTAAGGGATTCATTCCAGTGTTATATCAACTCAGTTACCAAAAAGTCATTTTCTACAAGCAAGTATCAACTTGTCCAGAGACTATGCTATTATACCTCAATAGAAAGTAAACTTTCTGGAGAAAACGCTTTTTAGAAAACACTTTAAATTTGAGTTATTCTCCCTAGGAATCATGGTAATTGTGAGATGAATGTGTCCATAGTTCAGAGAGATATTTTTATACTTTAGCTGTTTCTATATATTTTGTTTAATATCCTTCTATGAAAGCTATTTGATGTTAATTAATTAAGTGGCATTGAGGTACTAATGACTAAGTCGATCAGTGATTTAGGGGAAATATTAATGGTGTCAAGTGATTGATATTGGACAGAATATACCAAACAGATGATAGAATTTGAATTTTAATTATAGGGCAAAGTAACAGAATATATCTGGAGCTGAGAGATAGAGAGTCTTGCTCACAACAATTAAGAGGTCAGTGTCAGTGATTCTAAAATTACAGAGTAAGGAGTAAGATGTAAGAAGACTAGAAAGGTAAGAAGGGGTTATATTATGAAGGGCACTGGATGCCACTCAGAATTTTGTATTTAATACTGGAAACTATAGAGGGTTTCTGACTTTTATTGTTTGGGGTGGGGGCTAAATGGTCAGATCTATACTTTAGGAAAATCACTTAAATGACTGAAAGAGGATGAATCAGAGTGGGAAGAGACTTGAGATGAGCAAACCCATCAACAAGATATTGCAAGAGGCCAAGAGTATCATATTGAGGGTCTTTTCTATATTGGTGGCAATGTCTGGAAGGGAATGAGATAAAGTCAATAGAGCTTGTAAAGATAAAATTGACAAGCCTTGGCAACAAATTAGTTTTGGGGTAGAGCAAGAGATGGTGAGGAATCAAGAATGATATTTAGTCTGTAAGCCTGAGGAACTGGGCAAATGGCATTGACCTCTACAGTAATAAGGTAGGATATGGGAGGATTTAGCAGGAAAGATA
The DNA here is from genome assembly GCF_037893015.1 of Macrotis lagotis. Classification (NCBI taxonomy): domain Eukaryota; kingdom Metazoa; phylum Chordata; class Mammalia; order Peramelemorphia; family Peramelidae; genus Macrotis; species Macrotis lagotis. The sequence goes on along the minus strand of NC_133658.1, from coordinate 77,974,316 downwards.
ATGAGTATTATTTTGGACATGTTGAATTTAAGATGTCTACAGAATATCTAGTTTAAGATGCCTCAAAGGTAGTCAGACATGTGAGACTAGTTTCGCAGAGCATTTAAGGCAGAATGGAGATAACTTTCAGCACAGAGATTGTATCTAAATTCATGAAAACCAATGAGATTTCCAAGTGAAGTAGTATAGGGGGAGAATGGAACAGGGTACAGGACAGGATCCTGTGGTACATCTTCAGTCATAGAGAATGATCTGTATAAGGATCCAGCAAAACAAAATGAGATAGAGTAGTCTGAGAGATAGAAGGGGAATGAGGAGAAAATGTTTGCTAAAAATCTAGAGAGAAAAGATTGTCAAGAAAGATAGGGTGACCAACCACACCAAAGGCTACAGATTGGTCAGAGAGAATGATGTTGGATAGATATCATTGGGTTTTGTGATGAAAGGGTTATTGGCAACTCTCCAGACAGAGAGAGGAATTTCAGTATAATAATGAGGCCAGAAGTCAATTTGTAAAGAAAGAAAATCTTAGCACCTATGACAGAAACTTTTTTCATAGGGAATAGATAAAAAAAGTCAGAAAATATATGCCAATAGTGAGGATGGAAGACAGTAAAGAAAATCAAATGTTAGACTATGGGATCTTGATCCGGTATGGATTATTAAAGAGAAGATCAGGACATTAGTTAGATGAACTTGTAGGAAACAAACATGAAAGCCTGAAACTTAAAGACAGGAATGCTTGATCAATGTATCTATCTATCTATCTATCTATCTATCTATCTATCTATCTATCTATCTATCTATCTATCTAAATCTTTATGTAGATAGACACAAACACATAGGAAGAGAGATATAGGGCAATAAACAGAGACAAAATGTGAATCAAATATATGTAGAGTAAGTATACCCATCAAATTTCTTCCTCTAAATTGGTAGGAGGCCCACTAGAAGGAAGGGCTATTTCCTTTTATTTCCCATTTTTCTCAGTGACTGTTTAGAGAGGTATAGCCTGGTGAATAGAAAGTTAGGAAAACACAGTTCAAGTCTCATGCCTTACAAATAATGGCTACTTGCTAGCATACTAATTTGCCGAGTAATTGTCCATTTCCTTTGTTAGAGGGAGTTTTCTCTCCAGGAGTTCCTCATGGTGCTGTTCAAACTGTACTATACTGTCTATCCCTCTTTTTTTATAATTTTTTTTACAAGATAAGATTTTAAAGTACTAAGGAATATTAAGGAAAATGAGAGTCAGTTACACTAGGTGACTTGCTAATACATAGAAAATCTGAGATTGTAAGACAAGTGTTTTGACCCCTTTCCCTTAATTGCAAAATCTGCAAAAGGGCGTTTGTCTATGTGAATGACTCTCTTATTTTTCTTATTCAATCACTGATCATTCTGATAATTTAGGATTTTATTGTTTCAAGTTCACACCAAGTTCATTTTAAAGTAGAATAAAAATCTTCTCACTTCTGAGGTCAATATTTATGTTATCACTATTTTCCATTAGATATGATGATGATGGAAATTATTACTATCCCTAACCACTCACCTACCCTTAAATAAACTCATGAAGTATTTTATGACGGAAAAACCTATATTCAACAAACAAAATTATTTATAAGAACCAAGAATCAAAATTAACTTCTTGATAACATACTCTGTTGTTATCCTCTCAAAAAGAAGCACGCAGTCTTACAGCTGCCAAGCTGCCAGGTGCTATTTCTGGGCAAGTTCTTTGGTGACTTGGCACTGTGCAGTTACCATTCAGGGGAACAACAGAAGGAATCAGGTGATATAACTGAGAAAATCATCTCTTTCAACTATGTAAATACTTTCTATAGATCATTTTGTGACTTCCCCAAAATAGTTTTCAATATTGGTATACCAAGTTGCTTCTAAGAAATTGAAAATTGAAAAATAAAATAAAATAAAATCTCAACCCTTGGAAACTCCTTGAGAGGGCAATTAGTCCAGAGTCTAGAAAATTGCTCACAGGCCCAGAGGCCAAGGTTTGTCTGTGATGTGTAGTCACTCTTTTACTATGAATAAGTCATTTATGCTCTTCTATTTTTCTGTCTATCAAATAGAGGTTAATTCTATCAGACTCTCTTCTTTTCAGGAAAGGTCAAGGAATTTAAAGAAGATATGTGAAAAAAGCCTCCATAGCATTCCTCTGTCCTATGAAGGCCTGTAAAGTATTCATTTGACATTCAACAAACATATGTTAAGCTACTATTTGTAAAATTCTATTCTTGCTTGTCCTTCATTTTCAAAGACAACTAATGACTTGATGGGGTGATATCTTGACTTTCATTTGAATTGAATTTAAATGAGGCAGTGTTGCACAAAGTTTATCAGTCTCACTGGACTGAAGTCCAATGGCAAGACAAAAGTCACGCTGACTGATGATGACCTAAGATACAGTGAATGATGTTGGAATCTTTGATGTCTGTTCAAGCTCTATGAGCACAGTGCTTGCTTCAGCCACCTTCATGGCCATGGCAACAAATTGTTCTGCTCTGGCTATTTATCCAGGGAAAGTCTTCACATATTTGGTGAAGATATCCTCTAACTCACCAATAGGTTTGATAAGTTACCCTCAACCTTATTTAGACTGTCTGCCAGAGACAGTTTTATCTGGGTGTGGTCAATGTACATGCTACAACTTCTTGGAACCACAGAAGAGAACTGAATGCCAGATGGACATCAAAGGTAGATGAGGAGGGCAGCTTGGTGACCCAGTATATAGAACACCAGCCCTGGAGTCAGGAGGACCTAAGTTCAAACTCAGATGCTTAATAATTACCTAGTTGTGTGACCTTGGGCAAGTCATTTAACCCCATTGCCTTGCAAAAACTAAAAAAAAAGATAGACGAATAGCCTTGAAAAAGGCTCAACAAGCCCACACAATCATGGTATTAGTCCTCCTTGAACATCCCTTATGCCACAACAGTTAAATATAATATATGTAAAGTTACATATATAGAGAGATATATAAAATTTTCTAAACAAAAATACTGAGATAGAAAAACTAGTTTGGATTACACAACTGGAAATTATCTGAAGTGAATTTGAGTTCAGAATTCATGACTCCAAGTAGATTGCTCTATGTATTGTATCACTTAGATGTAAATACAGGCAGATAAAAGAATATTAGAATCTTGTGGAATAAGTTTCTTAGTGAGGTCATAGGGGAACATTGTTATTGCCTGATGGTGGGAACGTTCTATGGTAAAATTTAACTTGATATGTAAAGGATGGATAGGAATTCACTACAGGATAAAGAGAGGTTAGAATATTCCATGTTCAATTCAATTCAATGATAATTCATCAGATGTTTATTAAATAACATTATAATTAGGTAATTTTATTAGTTCTTGGGCATTCAGAATAAAAACAAATTATGGGTCTTTATCCTGAAATAGCTTCTAGTCTGCTACTAAATTCAACATGTAAATTTTCAAAGCTAACATAATTTATAGAGGAAGAAAGAACTAATAACTGAAGAAGTTAGGAAATGCTCCCAACACATGTGGCTCCTGAAATGAAAAGGAAGCAAAGGGTAAATTAGGGTCTCTTCAGGTTTCCTCCTTGAACTAGAAAAATAAATATGAAACATGGTCCATTCTCCTATCTATTACAATTTCTTTATTTAGTGGCAAATGCCTCTCTAAAGGGAGGATTATTTGGTTATCCTACATCCACCTTATGGAGGGGAAAAAAGGAAATTGATACACAAAACTTAACTTGTCTAAATAAGATTGATGAAAGTTGTCTACAGCCAACAAAGCTATAGTTGGGTTGCTAATGGAAATGGAATATATTGGTCCTGCAATATATATGCAAATGAATTGAAATGAAGATATGACAGCTCCAAAGTTGGCTTCCCAGAAAGATCTTATCTCTGATGATTGTTCCAGATGGTCACAACTTTTCAAGGGTTCCAAGATGGTGTCTGGTGGAGCAAGATATTACATACTATCTCTACTTTCAGATCTATGATTAAGTATCTTTGGGAACAATTATTTGTTGATGGGGATGAGAGTATGAAAGTGAGATATTCTCTGCTTTAAGGAAACAGTTAACAAAATAAATATGGAGTGTCATATCTATGATGACTTGTTTTGGGGGCCATCTAGGTCCAATGGAACACTTTATTTCTGAAGCTATTGGAAAAGAAATTATTTCTGTATTTGAAAACTGGAAGAAGAAATTAAGAAGAGCCGCCTAAGAGCTACGAGGTAGAAGTAGAATCAGCATGACCTGGTAGATGAGAGTTGGGCAGAAGAAAGAATTCAAGATAATTCTAGGTTTTTAAACATGTGAAACTGAATAAGTGGAAGTACTACAAACAGATAAACAGAGTTAAAACTAGGGCAGGATAGCTGGGCTTTGCTCCAGGCACTGATATTTAGAGATGTGCTATTTCCTTTCTCAGACAGAAGTCACAGATAAATTAGTTACTGACACTATATATATAAAAAGATTCAGACCTGGAGTCAGGAGGACCTGAGTTCAAATATGACCTCAGACACTTAATAATTACCTAGCTGTGTGATCTTGAGCAAGTCACTTAACCCCATTGCTTTGCAAAAACAATAACAACAAAAAAGATTCAGGCCACCAAGGACTCTTTCCCTTTGATTCCTAAACCAATGTAAGCAGTCCTGATTTCTTCTATTCTGAATACCATAGAATCTTTTTTCTCCATTCTTATGTTCTAGTACCAAAATTTATTTTGATACAAAGCCACAATAAGTTTAAATTACACTAGTGTTTTTCCCCTAGTGTTTCTAGTTTATTCACCTTATTAACTGGAAGTAAGGAATTTGGGGGATGGTATTTAAAGTGTGGAAACTAATATCATTATAAATCACTTTCCTTTCACTACTAGTAAACCTGAATAAGGCACAGACTTCTTTCCCCTGGCAAGAAAATGCTTCCAACTACCAACATCTGCTATTAGAAAAGATTTCCAGAATAATTCCAAAAACCTCACTATCAGAAGTCTGCCTGGAACAATTCATCAAGAAGGGGGTTTCCATAGCAATATGAAGGTGATGGGAGAGGGCCAAGAGATTGTAGGACTGGGAGGGCAAATCTGAGAATTTAGGAAACAAGTGCTCCCTTTGCCTGTGGTGCCAAGACATGGATCTCAAATCTTCAAAAGCTCTAAGTATTTCTTTGCTTGGGAAAAACCTATGCCTCCTTACAGCTAGTTGCTTAAAAACTGTCATTTCCTCCTCTCCATTATCTCCTTTAAGTATGTAAAGGCACTTACAGCCAATCCTTGATGGATGAAATACTTGTATCTGACCATAAGTGTCTGTTAAGAAAGTCACTAATGGAATAAAGAAGTTAAAAATCAACATTATCTCAAAATTAAGGTTCCTAGTACTTACCATATTTTGAATGATTTTCACCTTGAACTGGTTCTGTCCTTCTCACTTCCCAAAGCTGGTCTCTTGTGGTCTTCCTACTCCCCTCATCCTAGGACCCATAATTATTTGTCTTAGCTTTGGAACTCTGTTGAAGACTTTAGCTATCCTCTGGAGGAAAAATTATTTTTAGAAATGAAGCTTTTCGTCACGTGGACATAAAAGTCAGCATCTTGAGGATTGTACAGGTTTCTGGTTTTCTTTACTTTTTTGTTTTAAATAAAGTTCACAAGTCCCTTTTAAAGTATATGTTTTAAAGAATGAGAAATTATTCAAATAGTATGGCACAAACTAACTTGTTTCTGGCATTTGTATTTACTGTAGAGATTTTCATTATGAACAAGAAAAGTACCAAAGGACAATGGTAAATATCATTGATGAAAACAAAGAAATAGTTATTTAAATGAGGGCAAGACAATAGCACAATTTATCCTTTTCTCATCACTTGAAATTTACCATGGAGGAAGCAATATTCAAGCTATAGTTTTTATTGCTAAGAAGGTAAAGGATAAAAAATGCCTTTATAGATTTCAGACACTGGAACAGGAAATTGAAATGGAAATGAATGTTCATTCAGTTAGCTGGTGTCATAATTAAATCATGGTCTGGGATCAGGACAAGAAAATTGGACAGATTGGAAAAAGGAGGTAGTGCATTGTCAATGCAAAAATTCACTAATAAGAATCCTAAGATCACAGGTTTAGAAGTGAAAGCAACCTTGGAGACTACTGAGTTCAACACTCTTATTTTATGGATAAGAAAACTGAAGTTAAACATGATTAAGTCACTTTTATAGAGTAATGCAGCTAAGAAGTGTTTGAGGCAGAATTTGATCTTAAGTCTTTTGACTTCAAGTCCAGCATCTGAGCCAATACTAATGTAGGACATGGGATAAGTTGTGCTAATGACTACCTATGACAATTGCCATAAGTTACTTATATACTTTGGGATCCATTTCTTCATCTATAAGATAATACTCAAATCAGAATTAGATAATGAATAAAAAAGCTTTCTATATGCAACTGTCTACAAATGAAATAGAATACCTAAAAATAACAAAATTAATGGAACTCAAATTAAGATATTGATCCAATTTCAGAATAAGAAAGCAAATAAGCTAAATGCATTCTACAAAAAGAACTATTCCAAATATATTTAGAGGTAAAGATTTTCAAACTCTTAAACAATTTATAACTTATCCTATATAAATTATCTTAGTTGAGAAAGGAAATAAAATGATCAAATTCCTTTTAATTAGCCAGAAATACATCTACAACCTAGACTAGGGAAGGACAATACAAAATAGGAGGTCTATAAATAATATCATCAATTTATAACAGTTATAAGATTTTAAATGAAATTATGGCAAAAAAAGATTGCAGGTATAGATTCAAAAATATCCATAGAAATACAGATGGATTTATTCCAGCGACACATTTTTTTCCCCAAAATTTTATTCAATATGAGACATATTTCTACAGTTTATTGAGGAGGTTGACCACGTCCACGACCAAATCCACCTCTAAATTGGAATTCTGTTGCTGACCCAGCCCCAGCTTCAGCCTTCTTGTCAGCACCAGGGGAGCAGCACTTCGTCTGTATGTGTCTCTGTCAGCTTCACCCCGAGTAAGCCGGGCAGGTCGTTCACCCTCCAGACCTTTAGGCCTTGGCCTTCCCATCTCAGGTCTACTTCTGAAAAGAGTGGCAGGCACAATCTCAGGGGGCAGGTGAAGGTAATCCCGGAGATACTGAATGCCCTCATTGATGAGATACCAGTAGAAATGCCTCCATGCAAACTGCTCCTTAACATAGCCACGAGACTTTAGAGACTGCATGGCCTTCATGACATGGAGATTGGGCACATTCTTGTCTGCCAGCTCAGGATGCTTTGGCATGTGGAATCCTTCTTGGCTACCATTACTCCCTCCTTAAAAAGGAGTTCATAGATGGCAATTCAGTTCTTCTTGGGCATCAACATCTTGGCGGTGGAGACGGGTGCTGCTCTACAAGGAGCCCAGGAGAGAAAGGCGGGGACACATTTTTTTTAGTTTTTTTTTTTTACAAGGCAAATGGGGTTAAGTGGCTTGCCCAAGGCCACACAGCTAGGTAATTATAAAGTGTCTGAGCCCATATTTGAACCCAGGTACTCCTGACTCCAGGGCTGGTGCCCATCCAGGGACACATTATTAATCAATTAAAAAAATATTTGTTCAGCATAAATATGTCAGGCACTCAACTAATTGCTGGAGAAACATAAAAATTTTAAAAATATATTCTGCCCTCTAGAAGTATACTTCCTATTGTGTGAAAAATATGTAAATATCTAGGTTCATATAAGATATAAAGTAGGTAAGAAAAAGATATTAGCACCCAGAGGGTAGGGGTGAATGGAAAAGCTCTTCTAAAAAGACTGGTATTTAAAAACATCAGGGAAATAATCATTCAAAAGTATTCCAGACCATGTAATTACATAAGTCCAGAAAAAGTTTTTACAGATTATTGCAATCATTTCTCTTGAATAGCCTACAAATCATAGACCTTTGTTGATATATAAAAAAATATCTGACACACACAGAGATATGTTTATTTATATATACACACATTTAACCATTATTAGTAATGGGGAAACAGAAGTTTTTCCAGTGAACTCAATAGTAAAGCAATGATGAATACTTTCCCTTGTTATTTCATACTCTTGAAATGCCAGCAATAACACTAAAAAAATAAATTAAAGACATAACCATTGTAGAAGAAGAGGCAAAGCAGAGACAAAAGTATCTCTATTTTGCTTATGACAATAGTTTACAAAGAAAACCCTAGTGAATCAATATAGAAACCACTGATGCAATTAATTTCAGTGACATGACAGGCTACAAAATTAGCCCTCAAAATTTAATAACTTTAATATGAAGCCAAAATAAAAACCAAGAGTAAATAATGGAATTTTAAAAAATAACCTACTATATACACAAATTATCTGGGATTTAATCTACCAAGGTAGAATTAAGATGCATTATTTTTTTAAAGTATTATTGCAAAACACTTTTTAAAGTAAATGAGAATTTTAATAACTGAAAGGACATTTAATTCTCTGGATGGGTCAAATTAATATAGCAAAAATATTTATATTAAGTCAATATAAAGATTTGTCATAAAAACCAAAGGCAACAATTTAGTATTTGATAAACCCAACAATGACAACAATAACAAGAACTTGACAAAAATAAGGTCAAAATGGACAAATGACTTGAATAGCAAAGATGGCCATAAAACCTGGAAGAGAACCAAAAAACCAAAAAAAAAAATTGGGTAGTTACAGCTATGACTAGGGAAAGAATCATTAGGTAAATATGAAATATATGTGGGTATAAATAATAATATATAGAGATATGACTATATGAAATTGAAAAACTTTTGCATTAGTTGATACATTCAGGATAACAAAGAATGGCTTATTGGAGAAATATATTTGAATCAAGAAGCTATGATAAATATCTATTAGCAATGATAAATATGTATTTAACACAAATATATAAAGCAAAAAAATTCCTTCAATGGATGCACTGCTAAAAGGATACGAATACTTTGCAAAAGAATTGAAAGCTATTAGGCACTTTATAAAAGATTATTTCAAATTGACCCATTGTTTGCATTTTTATACTATCCTCTCATTTCTCAATCCTTTGAAATATAATTTTTAGATCCACAATATGACTGAAAATACCATTTCCAATCATCTCCTAATTTAATTTCAGTAGTCTTTTCAAATTTTTAATCTTTTTGTTCCATCCTGCAGTGCTTGATGAATACCCCTTCTATTCACTTACTCCTACCTAGGTTTTTAATTACTTTATATATTCTGTTTTTTTTCTCCCTATCTTAACCTTTCCTTCTTAGTATCCCTTGTTCAATCATCATAAACATCTTATCTCTTTTTCATAGGTATACCCTAAGACTTTGTACTTTCTTTTCTCTCTAATTCTCTCTCATTTATTTCATTGGTTTCAATGAGTTTTAATTTTCATCTCAATGCAGGTAACTACCAAATCTACCTGTCTATTGTTTATATCTTTCTTGAGCTGCATTGACCCATAATCAACAACCCACTCAATATTCTCACCTTGGTATCCAACAGTCATTTCAAATGCAGCATGTGTAAAAATAAAGAGGTTTATCTTTCCTTTCTCTTTCTAACTTCCCTACTTTCTCAATGGAGACTGTCATTCTTTCAATCATTAAGGTTCTCATTCCCAGTTACACTTTTACTCTGTCTCTCCCTATATCAAATCCATCGCCAGTTACTGTCAATTCTAGCTCCAAATATCTCTCATAGCTGTCCCCTTCTCTTTTGCCACAATCATACTAATTCACATCTTCATCTCTTTTTTTTTCTTGAACTATTGAAATAGACACATAATTGGTTTTCATGCTTTTCATCTCTCTCTTTTCCAATTCATCCTCCACAGAGCTGGAAAATTTGTTATTTCTAAAGTACAAGGTCTGTTGATATCACTCGTCTCCTCAAGAAGCTTCACTGATTCTCTGTCTCCCTAAGGATAAAACTGAGATAGTTCTGTTTGTCATTTAATGACCTTTACAATCTGAGTCCATCTTATCCTACCGGAGTAATCTCTTATTACTCTTCCTCATACACAGGATCCATCCTATTTCTTGTTCCTTCAAAAGACAGTCCATTTTTATCCTCCCCTTTTTCTTTTTATTAGCTGCCCACAGTGCCTGGAACATTTCTTCCTCTTCATCTCTACCTCAAAAAATTCCCAACCTTCTTTCAAAGCACAGAATAAGGGTTTAATAATAGACCCTTTTTTGATACTACAATTGTTAATGCTTTTTCTCGATCAAAATATACTCTATATTGACTCTATATGTGATTATTTGTGTCTGTGTTTTCTACAGTAGGACATAAGCTCCTTGAAGTCAGGGTCTTTTTCAGTTTTATCTCCCTAGCACTGAGTATTTATTTGATAAATGTTTATTGAATTTTATTTTAAACTTGAGGAAACTAAAACTCTGGAAAGTTAAATGATTTCTTCATGAATACAGAAGTAGTAAATGTTACAAGTGGCAATTGAGTGCAAATGTATCCTGATTCCCAAACATTCTTTCTACTACCATATAGTGTGTATCATTCTGGGTGGGGACAAACAGGGACTGATAGGTGTGGCTATTCCTCAGGTTAGAGATGATCTGATAGCTACTCATGGGAGATAATTGCATCACAGACAAGGAATACATCTTCTGGAGAATATATGAAGTACCAAAAGTGATTCTTGCCTTAATGAAACCATTGTGATCCAAAATGAAGGACTTCAATGCACTCTAAGTATTTTGTTTCTTATGGCCTTTGAACTCACCCTACTTCTCATTCAGACTGCTAAAATAGCATTATTGACGTCCTTGGTTCCATTTTTCTCCCCTCTCCAATTAATCCTCTTCCGTATTTCAGAAAATTCTCCTGAATAGCAGACTGATAAATCTTGTGATCTTCTCAGAATTAGGTTTAAAAATCTAGTTATTATGGAAATACTAAATTTTGGAGCTTTGTAAAAATACAGATGTGATTTTTTCCCCCCATTTGAGTTCACAAACATTCTCCCTCCTCCCAAATCTCTTCACTGACCTCGGGTTAGGAACTCTTGCCATAATTGATAGGTTTAACTATGCTACTTTCATGTTCCCAAACCTTCAGTGAATAACTGTTCATTATAAAACACAAACTCTTTACATTTATTAATTTTACCTTAGTATTTTACATATTTCACAAACTGATTATGATATAATTTTTAAGTCCTATTTCTCTCTAGACTTGCAAATCCCCTATTGGGGAGAGTTTTCCCTGGAGGATTTTGATAAGGCTTCCATAAATCACTCTGTGCCTTAGTATTCTCTCCACAAAAGGCAACTTTTTGAGAATATACTACATATTGACTCTATAAAGTCTTTTCTTTAAGCATAATGAAATCCCTTTGATTAGAGAAAAACAAATTATCCTGGGGTTAACCCAGTGAGCTTACATTAAAATATGATTGATCTAGTGAGAGGATAGTTGTATACTGTAGCTGTCCTTTTGGACTTAGCCTTTAAGAAAAGAATTAGAAAAGGAGTCAGATAAAGAGAAAAGGAGTTAAAAATGCACAGAAGGGTAGAGTGCAAATCGAAATTCAGTCTTCTCCATTGAGGACTATCTCACAGTGATAACTGATGGAGACTAGCTGAGTGACAAAGTTTCTGAACCAAAATGGGAACTATAGGAATCCATGCCATTAACAACTGAGCAATAAAGGAAAAGCTGCTGAATTAAGCTGGAGTAGAGGAGATATAATATAAAAGGAGAAATTCAGAGTTTCTCATTGCCAATAGCTTCTCATATTTA